>NW_024082053.1:63010-260875 GCF_003009895.1 Hyaena hyaena | reverse complement strand
TCTTTCTCTCTTTCTCTTTTTCTCTCTTTCTCTCTTTCTTTCTTTCTTTCTTTCTTTCTTTCTCTCTTTCTCTCTTTCTCTCTTTCTCTCTTTCTCTCTTTCTCTCTTTCTCTCTTTCTCTCTTTCTCTCTTTCTCTCTTTCTCTCTTTCTCCCTTTCCCTCTCTTCCTTTCTCTTTCTTCCATCTACCAGGGCTGTTCCTTTTCAGCAATGCTCTTTTGGAAAAAGAGTCCTACACCAAACTCTGGTTGGATGACCTGGGGCCCCACCACACATGGACAGAAATTGTAGACACTAAGTGGTTTTCTCTTTGAATTTCAGAGAATTCTCACGTGAATTCTCTAACATACTAATGGAATGTGCCCCTCTTGGATTCTTGGTGATGACTATTTGTCTAGAGGTTGTTGTATTATTCACTGCACAGTGCCTTGTTCATCCAGCTGTTATAACACTTTCAACAAGTTCTGACCAACTTCTTCCTCAGCTTCTCTCAGATCTGATCTGGTGATCAGATATCATACCAAGTTTAGACTTTCTACCTCCTACCCTGTCTTCTGTTTCTAGGCCTCCTTGAGGAATTCTGAGGTATATTGTATTCAAAATATGGACTGATCTATGAGTGCATACAATGATACTTTTTCTTTTTTGATATTGATCTCTATATCAAGTAATAGTATTCTAGATTATTTAATCAGAAAGCATGAGCAATTAGTCATGTCTATTGTGTAAACAAGAAAGGAGGCTATTTCAGGATTGCCCTCTTTGCTAATATTGATTGACCTTGGGACCAACTGAAATCTTTAGCTCTTTGTCATATGAATGGCTGCTGCGTCATATATTTGTGCAATTAAGTCTTTGAGCTTTGCAAAGTGCAAGACCTTATATCTGCCTCTGTTGAACTTGTTGGTTTGAGTCCCTTGTTGGAACTAACTTTGGAACTTGATTCCATTCTCCAATGTGTTAGTCATCACTCTCAGCTCTGTATCAACTACAGAGCTGAAAAGGTGCTTTCCAAATATTTATCTAACTTACTTATATTAGTGTTGAACAGATCATGTTCATTTGGGAGCATCATGGAAACAACAACCACTGCAAAATATAAACAACAATACTACCTAACATATACTGAGTACTTCCTACAAGTTAGGCACTGAGTTAAGCACTTCAAATCTTTGCATGAATTTTCCCATTTTTATCTTTACAACAAATCTACCACTTACATACTATTGTGAACAACTAGTATTACCTGCATTTTTACAGATGAAGAAACTATAGCACAGAGAGGTTAAGTAATGTGGGTCACACGGTGAGGAAGTGAAAGTTTTCTCAATATCCTGGCGTTACAATGCTTCTGAGCCTAGAAAACAGTGTACACTTGGTTCTGGTTTCTTCAGCAATTTTTGCCCCTACATTTCTTCATGAAGAGTTGTCTCTCCAATAGAGCAAATAGGACAAGATGAGGGACAGTTACTTTTCTCTCTCATCTAATAATATTATGTGCTGTATACCCTAGGTCATTAGGCTTTTGGTTTCCTTGTTTTTCTTTCCAAAACACGACCACAAATTCTCCAAGTGTTTCAGTATATTCTGGGCCTTAACCTTCCTTGACATTATCTTAAGAGTTTCATCCTTCATTTGTACCCCTCCCCCATTTTGCAGATGTCCATGTTAAAGTCAGCCTTATGGGAGGCCCACTAAAGCCTCTTTGGCTTTTGAGAGGCCTCTCGTTCTTTTCCTCCTCTCCTCCAAAAATGATCAAAGATCAGGAGATGGAAGTGTCATTTTTTAAAACCTCTCATCTCTTTTGAGCAGAAGTTCTTTAAAGAGACCTTGACTCTCTCATGAACTCTTTGGAAGCTTCTTTCCAAAATCTAGGATACATAGATTTGATTCTGTCCCTCTCTTTTGTCATTTAAAACTAGGTGAGGTTTTCATGTTTTCTCCAACTTCCGGAGACTTGTGCATCTGCAACCCTATTTTTCCTTCATTAATATTAAGATCAAAGTAGAAGATCCATATATTTTTGCTTCTACATTCAGAGAAGTTGGCGAAGTGATTTATTTGATATTTTAGTATAAGAAACATCTTATTAATAGTTTCAGAAGAATACAGTTCAGTGTATTGACAACATTTTCATTTTCTTTAGTGATTGCTTTTTGTATCTACTTTTTATCCAACAGTTTAAATGCTGTGGTTTGGTCAATGGAGCTGCTGACTGGGGAAATAATTTTCAACAGAATTTCAAGTCATGTGAATGTCTAAGTTCGCAAGATTCTGCTTGCACGTTGTATGATGGCAAATATGTTTACAAACAGGTGAGAACAAATCAAATTGGATACAGTAAGTGGTTCTGTTATTTTTTTCCACAATAAAAGTCTCTACAGAAAAATTAAATTGCAGAATTACAATGGGAATCATTATATAAAATGTCCCAGGAATTTCCCAACTAAAAACTAAATCCTATTTAAAGATAAAAGCAGATATAAAAAAGTGAAAATATTTCATTTTTTTCTGAGTCCGATATCAGTGAAAGTCAACTGTAATAGATCAAAGAAATATCGCACGGCAAAGAGGACGAAAGTACAAGCTAACTGATGAAAGTTTCTCGTGCCGTCTCTTTGGCGACCTTAATCATTATTCTTCTCTATTTTTTCTCTTTTAACATAAATCCTAGAAGTCTCTATTTTCACTTTAGCTTTCAAAGTAAAGACCTCTTTTTCTTATGAAAAGTTCCTTTTCTCAAGTAATTGTGTAGGTGTAAAGACTTGGCCTTTCGGACTTTGGCTCTGGCTGCTAAGTGTATCAACCAATTTGCCCAATTATTGCTCTAATTGAGGAGTTGCCTCAGACATTGAAAGTATATTGAAAAAGCTGGGTTTATCAGCTTAACGATAACCCACAACCCTTGGACCAACTAAAGCTGGGTTTATCTTTTCTGTGCTGTAGATGTCATATTTATGTCACTTGTAGACATAAATATATGGATGTCATATTTCTTATTACTGCTTAGTTCATCAAATATTATTGACTCCCTCCTGTGAGCCAGGCCTTTTACTGGCCATTGGAAATCCATTCCTGACAGGCACAATGTCTGCATTCACGGAACTAATCTTCAAATAGTGAAAAGAGAGAGATAATTAGGCAACTTCAATCCAATGAATTATTAGTAACTCTTAGATTGGGCAGGCATGAGGTATTATGGGACTCTATTTAACTCAGTCTTCAGGGTTCAAACTATCCTAGAGGATATGATATCTGTCCCATACCATACGGCTTTACATAAAACACATGTAAAAATGATAATTGATATTGATGTTTCATGTGTTATTCTTCGGTACCCATTACATCTCAGAGAGAACTTCGCTAAAATCGCACATACTTCTGGACCATCTAGGGGTTTAAAATCTAGTTGGTAGAGAGATGTGTTAAAGCTATTATAATCCAATGAGTTAATTTCTGTAATACCTGAAGATGATTTTCATTTTGCCATTGGCTTAGTAATGACTACTAAGGTTAGTTATATATTAGGAAATAGAAAGTATCTCTGGGGAAATTTCTCTCTCCCTGACTATCACATCCCTTTTACTAATCTCATCAAAATAAGGAGACTCAGTTCTAAAGGGAAGTTGCTATTACCAATAGCAATAATTGGTAATAAAATATATTCAATAATTTTTCATTATTATTCAATAATAAAATAATTCATGTGGAGAAGTTATCTACCAAACTACAGAGCTACCATATATATATATATATATATGGTAGCTCTGTAGTATATATATATATAAATTTTATATATATAAAATATATATATATTTTATTGTCAAAGTTGTGTCACTAAACAGTTTTGCTTTTCCTTTTTCTATTCCTAATTTAGTGATGCAGTATCTGCAAGGAAGAGGGGAAATAAATATGGTTTAAATGAATGCAGTTCCCACTTAGAATAATGAGGAAATTAGTAAATTCAGTTGCAGTTGTTATCTGTTTAAGATTCAAATCAAAGATGTTTTTCCCCAGGATAGATTTTGAAAAGCCCTAGCATTATCCTAGAAAGTTATAGACATTCCCTTCAAATTCACACATAATTCAGCTGAAGATAGGCTGATAGCTGCACCAGTTTCCCAAAAGGAGGGTCATAAATTCATAAAATACTTCCATCTGCCTTGCGTAGTTTGCAAAAAGTCTGGAAAAATGAGAAATCCGAAATGACCATAATTCACATTTTCCCCCCTCTCTCTTTTGCCAAGATAACCTGCTTATCTGGAGGGGAAAGGGGGAGAAAGCTCCTCAAATATAATGAATGTGACTCAGTAGATAAGATCATTAATCTCATAGTTAACTCTAAATGACATAATAATTTACTCTAAAGTTTACCACTTTGGCTCAGATGTGAATGGAGAAACCAATTACACTCAAGAATGAGAGGGAAAAGAATGTTTGATTCAGTTTTATGAAGAACTTTTATTTTATTAACCATGGCAATATTTTGCTAGCCCTTTGTGCATATACAACTATCATAGGGATAGTGATATAGCTTCTGGCAATACGGATAGTACCACTATTGCGTTGTGTAGTATTTTTCCAGTTTGAAAATTATCCATATAATTTAAAATTGTTGGGATTTTTAGGTTTGGTCTGAAATGTTATAAGCTTGAAATTGAATGCTAGTTTGAATAAATTCAATAAATGTGGCAGATAAGCAGCTTTCTAATTTCTCTTTTTTACCTTTGTAAAAACAAAATAGTGGATATAATCTTTTTTTTCCTTTCTAAGGTAAAAATAACCCTGATATATATTGTTAAGGGATTTTTTTAAAAAAACCTTTTTTTAAAAATGAAAATTTGTTAGCTGAAATCCCAACCAGGGAACTCTTTGCTACAGATTACAAGCCTAAAAAATACACAGCCAAAGTGATAATAGCTCTAAAATGATAAATTGGAAGTTAGGATAAAATTATTTATGCCTAAAGATCCCCAGATTTAGCAATGAGATAGTTGAAGCAAAATTTTACTTCTCAGTGCTTTCTAACGTATGAACAAGCCACAATTAACAACCTTTTGAGGAGGAGGAGCGTGGAGTGTCAGGAGTGGCACAGTGGTATAATCCAATTCCTTTTGGTTGAGTGTGTTCCTTGTTATCAACATAAAAAGTCAAACCAATGAAGAAAGTCTTAATTAAAGTGAAGTCAAAGTAAAGGTAACTGTTTATGTTGTGTTTTTTAACAGCCATGTATTTCTTTGATCAAAGAAGTAGTTGCAAAACATATTCTCATAGTTATTGGAATTGCGTTTGGACTGGCAGTAATTGAGGTACAGTATAATCTTGCATCGTTGACTCTTCATTCATTCTCTTGTTTATTCATTAATTCTTCCAACAAATCTTTTTAGTGAGCCAAATGTAAACTAGGTATTTGAGAAAAACACTGGGTACCAAGGCCTAAGGGCTAGCACCTTTTTCTAGCAGTCTTTGGTCTGGGGAGAGGATTATAAACTTATCAGTTGAGTAGGGCTGAGACCATTATTTACAAATGATATCTCCACGGGGAAACAAAAATTGAATTAATTTCCATACAGTTCTTAGCACTAGATAAGGACAAACAAGAGAAATCTAACAATTTTTAAAAACTAGAGACAGTTATCTTAAGGACTATGGACTCACTTGAAGAAGTTTTAAAAGAAATGTAAGGTTGATATATTTACTCTTAACAATGTGATTATTGATGTTGAAAAAAAAAAATCCTGTGTAGGATTTTTATCTTGATGACTTTTTAAAGAACCTGGGGATGCTTTCTACATGGCCTAAAGTTCTTTGTTAAAAAGATGAATTTAAACTATTTCAGAGAAGCATTTTTTGAATAATTTAGATATCAAATGAGTCAATTCACTCTTGGTCTCATCGGGACATTGGCAAAAATTCTAATGATATGTGATGTGTCTTCCTAGTTACTGCCTCTGAGGACTGGTTAGGTCAGATAGTGACTTATACTTCACTCTCACGGAATGCAGTACAGTGTCCTCCTTGGGATTTCTGGTAGCTTTTTACCTTTTGCTTGTGCCACTTTACCAACATAGAGGAATTTTCATTTCTTTTCCATGTTTATTTACTTTTGAGAGAGAGAAAAGGAGAGAGTGTGGGGGGGAGGGGCAGAGAGAGAGGGAGACAGAATTTGAAGCAGGCTCCAGGCTCTGAGCTGTTCTGACAGAGCCTGACTCAGGGCCTGAACTCGTGAACCTTAAGATCAGGACCTGAGACCAAGTTGGAAGCTTCACTGACTGAGCCACCCAGGCTCCCCTCCAATAGAGAGGAATTTTAGCAGGGATTGAAGCAACTTAGTATTCTAAGTGATCTTTGGGTTACTGGTAGAGTTTCCCACCAACCATTAAGGAAAGGGTGGGAACTATAAGCAGTAAGTTGGGCTGTTGAGTATTGCTTCCTTGTAGTCCAAATGAATAGGTCTAAATATGACACATTCTCTGTTGGTAGATATATATGGTTGTCTTTTTTTTTTTTTTTTTGGTCTAATATATGTTGGAAGCCAAATGGTGCTATACACTAGGTCTATTTCTCTTGATTCTGCCTTTTGTAAAATGTCCTTTGTTCCTCTGCTTTCCCTAATGGTTGTAGAGGTGAGTAAGGAATCACACACATATGCACTCATACATTTATAAGTGTAAAACACACACAAATATGTGTTGGTGGACTAGACTTTAAACGAACGATTGAAAGATCAGGTTTTAAATGAGGTATTCAATGTAATTGTCAATCTAAGTGTCAAATCCATGTTAGACTTGAATTCAGACAATTGACTATATAACTGGCTACAATCCACTGATGCTTTTAAAATCTTCTCAAAAGCAAAGCCAGAGAAAATAAGGGCGTAATCAACTGGGAAGATTGAGGTCTCTCATATCATAGCCAAAGGCATTGCCAAGAATTTAAATACATCTAATGGCAAATGAGATTACAAGAGGAATAACAGTACAAGAGGAATAGCATTTTATGAAATTGGTGTATTCTATGTGTTTGTGTTACATATTTAGATATTTTACTGGTCTTTCTAAAGAGATGTATAGGGAATGACCTTACCAGAAAATTTCCATGGAATAATTTATAGGTATGGAATTTATATAGTAATATCATAAATTATAACCATTTGTTCTGAGTTAATTCGAGTTAAATTAAGTGTGATTTCTAGGCTATATGTAGAAATGGCAAATAGTTGATTCAAAGAACTGTTTGACATTTCTTGTTGTTCACTCCCTCAATCTAAAATCTGCCCTCCCTCCAGGATTTCAAGAGAAAAATAATCCATTTTTATATCACCTCTCTTTTTATTCAAAAAGGAGATCTGAAAAATTTTAGTCTAAAACTGTATCCAAAAAAATGTACACTAGTCTGTCTTCCACGTGTTAATACTAGTTGCCTAACACTGAGGCCTATCTCCATTCTGGTTCCCAAACTCAAATTCAAGAAAACACAGAAATACATAGACAGAAAAAAAAATCACTCTAACAACTTTAAAAGAAACTGTATTATTACTTTTTTATTGTGAAGAAACCCACTCCTATTACTATCATGAAGTCCAGACTGGGTTAACACCAATGAGTCCTGGAAGTTAAAAGCACTGTATTCTCTACCTCAGCTGAAAGCCTGGACTCATGAGGTCTCAGTCCCTGGCTCCTTATTCACAGAAGATGCCAAAGCCAACTATATAGGGGGCTTCTTCAGAGGAGAGGACAACTTTGTCTTCCCAGAAGACAAACCCTCTTACTTTGCCTTATGAGGTAGATAGCAACTTCAAACGACAGACAGGTTGGGACCTACACAGGCCTCCACGTAAGACCTCTTTTTAAGAAGAAAAAAGAAACAAATGTCTTCCTACAGAAATTACATTCAATTTCCATAGAAATATATCATATGAAAAAACTGCCCTCTGGCATTTAGACTTTTGCTGTTAATCTGTTTAGGCACAGGCTGTAGTGGACGGTGGCTGATGGTTATTTTCAAGGCTCTGTTAAGACCAAACACCTGAGGAATTTTTCTCGGATAGCATGCTAGGGATCTCTGCAGGATGCTTTATTTTGTAAGAAAATTTTATCTATAGGCATTGGAAATCTCAGTTAAATAACCAGATTATCATGTCTCTCCTTATTTGACTACAGCAACTTAGAAGCAGGAAACTTGAGAGCACTTTCACTCTCATTTTAATTAGGAAAAAAACCCATTGATAATGACAGTCATCACTTTGTAAGATACAAGTTAGCTTGGCAGGAGGTCCTAGAAACAGAGCAGTTGAAAGAAGGAAAGGAAAACTGTGCAACAGTTTTTAGACTGCTTCGCAATGTGGGGATTCATGCACACGACTTAGCAGGTTTATCTTGAGTCTCAGCATGCATTACCATATGACGAATCTCTTTTAATTATTTCCATTTTTATGAACAATGAAAAATTATCCTTTTCAAAGCAAGAAAGTGTGATATTAAGTGTCTTGTCTGCCGATGAATGGTGGGCTTCCATTTCAAGGATGTGACAGCAAATGACGACACAGATTTGCAGTTATCCCAACATTTTGACCATTTGCTTTACTCTGTCCTGATACTTGTCTCCCAGACTCAGAGCTTGGGACAAAGGCAAAAAGACTAAATTTCAGTGCATTTCCAGGTTAATCTAAAGGAATGACTTTTAGAACATTCTGGATGAAAACCATATATATATTTTTTGCAGAGAATGGGTGTCTACTGTTTTGTTTTTAAGAAGGTATTGGCCATCAGTTCTCATCTGAAATTCATTTCCAAGAAAGATTTAGTAAGCAGGATGCCTCAGTACAGTAGGAACATTGTAGATGACTCAGCATAAGTGGCACCTCACGATCCTACTGTCTCTGGTGGGGAGGAAACTTTCCACCCTTCTGTCATTTCTACATCAAAGCCACAGCATACAAGGCAGTAACTGCAGGGCCAATTAGGGCAAGTTTTGGGGTCCCTCATTCTTGGGAGAGCCATTTAATGAGATGGAAATTATGTCCCAGATTTTCAGCTGTGTTGTTTCACTTCAAAGGAAATTCCTGAATTAAGCTATTCCCCATAGATTTAGAAGCTTTTTAAGAAAAAAAAGTTACTCTCTTCATTCCTCTTGGTGATGCCTAAAAATATGGCAAGAGAAATTCTAGATCCCTTGATTTTCTGCAGATGATCTAAACCAGATGATCATATAAACCTTTCATGAAACCGGTAGGTGAATTTAGCCCTTAGAAGCCTGAGTCCTCCAGAGCTCCGGGGTAGATGCCCCACAGGAGGGTGTGTTTTCTAGAAGGGTAGAATGGCTGGTGGCAGCTAATACTGCACCTTCAAATAGGGCCAGTTAGAAGCATATTGGCCATGTAGAAACCCTGATTAAAACACAACAGTACTCAGAAAGTATTCTCAATGCTCTTTTGTCCCACTGGAGGCTCCAATATCCCAAGAAGAGAGATGACTTAGATAAATAAGGTTAGAACCGTCAGTAGCCAGAATCTTTTCACATTTAATGTTCTTTTTATTTATAATGTCGCCATCATTTTAAAATCCATGTTAATCTTGTTATTTTATTTTTATAGATACTTGGTCTGGTGTTCTCTATGGTCCTGTACTGCCAGATTGGGAACAAATGAATCTGTGGATGTGTTGAGGTATCATCCATCAAACCCCTTTAAAATTTTGCTTTCATTTTGTAACTTTAAATATACGAGTGCTGTACATGTTAGGAGCAGCTGTCTTATTAAAATGTCTCATTTAGCTAGATCGCAGATATATTCCAGGCATATTGAACATATTTAAGACTTGAGTGACCATAGAAAATGATATGAATGTGATTTTTACTTAAAATAAAAGTAACACTGTTTATGCTGGTGTATTTTCATGTCTGATCATTGTGTTCAGGTGGTACTGTACTTAAAACATTCTTCGGAAACCACCCAGTGAAATAATCTTCATTGCTAAGTGACAGACAGGGCCATAGTTCATTAAAGCAGTGAATGTGGGCTTTTCAGAAGCAACACTCTCTTTTGTGTGTGGTATCAACCATTGGTGATAAGATTGAATTGAGTCTCAAGTTGAAAAAGGTGTGGCCCAGGGAAAAGAGTCAACATCTCTTTTCTATTTGTGCTCGTGTTTATTAAGAGTGTCTCTCTTTTTTCTCCTATCTATTGGGGCGGGGTTGGGGAGGTGGGGCAAGAAGCTCCAAAGGCTGCCTTTGAATCTCTGGTACCTCTTTGGACCTTCCTCTGGTACATAGATATAGCTGCTTTTATCTCTCACGTTCTTACAGACATTTTTACAGTTTGCTTTTTATTGAGGTATAATATGCACATAATAAAGAACAAATCTTGACCCCACCCATGTAAGCACTATCCACATCAAGATACAGAACGTTTTCAGCACACCAGAATGTCCCTTCATGCATCCTCCAGTGGTACACTAGGCTGGCTCACATCCGCTTGCCAGGACAGACTGTCCACGTGACATGTGCTCAGTGACATCACACTGGTAACTTGAAATCCACCATGGTGGGAGTATTTCTGCCATGGGCCTTGGCAAATGCTGTAAAATCAGAATTTTTTTCTTTCGAGAGCTGGTTGTTAAACATTTACCAGTCTACCAGTGCTCTCAGCAAATACTTCTCCAAAGGGAGCCACTCTTCTGATTTCTGTGACCATAGCTTCATTTTGCCCATTCTTGAACTTTCTATAAATACAATAGTAAAGTATACACTCTGGCTTCTTTTGCTCGACATTTTGCTTGTGAGTTTCATCTCTAATGGTTGTATGTAACTCTAGTTTACTCATTGCTCTGTAATATTCCATTGTGTATGAATATATCACAATGTATTTACTCATTCTCCCGTTGATGGGCATTGGGTTTGTTTCCAGTTTGGTGCTTATATAAATAAAGCTGCTATAAATGTTCTTATACATCTCTTGGCACTTATAGGTACTGATTTCTGGATACATATGCAGCAGTGGAATTGCTTTGTATTCATATATTTAGATGTAATAGATTCTGTCCAAGAAATTTTCTTGTTTTAATTTTTAATTTAATTTATTTATTTTTGAGAGAGAGAGAGACAGAGATAGTGATCTGGGGAAGGGCAGAGAGAGGGAGAGAGAGAATCCCAAGAAAGCTCTGCACTGTCAGCACAGAGCCTGATGTGGGACTCAAACTCACAAACCGTGAGATCTTGATCTGAGCAGAAACCAAGAGTCGGACGCTTAACTAACTGAGCCACCCAGGTGCCCCATCCAAGAAATTTTCTAAAGTGGCTCTGCTAATCTATTCTCATACTAAGAAAGTAGGGTAGATTTAATCTCCTCTTTTGAGGCGGAGGAAGGGAAAGAAAGGCAGTAATTATCAAATGGATCGAGTGGGAAAGGAGTGGGAGACTTAGTGGGGTGAGGGTTAGGCAATTGGATTCTATGCTCCCTATTGCAGATAAAGATAATTAACAATCCTTTTCTGCTCACTTGTCATCATCTGGGAACTATACCAGAGAAATTGTACTTTTATTACCTTGTTTCTTCTCACCACACCCTTATGAGCTAGATACTATTATCCTCATTTTTCAGGTGAGAAAATAGAGGTTTATTGAAGTTAGGTAACTTGTCTAGATTAAAAGCATTAATAATTGACAGAACCTGGGGTCCAAACCTTGACAGCCACCTTCCAAACTTTCCAAAGAGTTGCCTCCCAAATGGGCCACATTGCATTTGGCTTTCCTATATATCTATTAATATGCTTGCCACATTTTATTTTAATCATTGTTCATGTATTTGTCTCTGTTAGTATAGTGCAACTTTTTGAGGGCATTCATTGTTTTTATTTGTCTTTATGTCCCCTGTACCTATCACAGTGCTTGACACAAAATAGGTGCTCAATAAACTGTAGTTAAATAGAATACTGATTCAGAGCATACTATATACCTAAAAATAATTTAAGCACTTTGCACAGAGTAGCTCATTTAATCGAGAACAACCTTCTTAGGTTAGTGCTATTATTAAGTCCATTTTACAGATAAGGAGCCTGGAGATGAATGAGATGAACTAACTTAGGTCATGCAGCCACCAAGGGGTGGAGTTCTAATTTCATCCATGTGACTCAAAACTTGTGCTCCTTAAGGCATGTCATTTGGTCCTACCTTACATTATTGTTGGGAGAATAGATAAGGAAATGGATATGGAAGTGCCTTTTGCATAATGTCAGGCACATGCTAGGATATTTTATGGCAAGTATTTTATGGTATCAATGCTATAAAGAATCATGTCAGTCAGAATATGCAGGAAAGCAAACATTCTCTTAGTTATTTCAAACAGTGGAAATGCAATGCAGGGAATGGCTGTATTAGTCAGCTAGGGATGTCATAACAAAATACTACAGACTCAGTGGCTTAAACAACAAACATTAATTTTCTCACAGTTCTGGAGGTTGGAAGTCCAAGATCAGAGTCCCAGTACGTTCAGTTTTTGGTGAGAGCTCTCTTCCTAGCTTGCAGACAGCCATCTTCTTGCTGTGTCCTCAAGTGTTGGGGAGAGAGGGAGAGAGAGACAGAGAGACAGAGACAGAGAAAAGGAGCAAGAGACACTAGCTCTCCATTGTTTTCTTTCATAAGGACACTAATGCTATGGGATCAGATCTTCACCCTTATGACTGAATTTAATCTTAATTCCTTCTTTACTCCAAATATAACCACCCTGAGGGTTAGAGCCCAAACATATGAATTTGAGGAGGGACAGAATTCAGTCCATACCAAATGCTTACACAAGTGAAGGATGAAATAAGAAGCCAATTGGAATGGCAAGATAAACTAGAGGTTAGCAGCAGTGGGAAGTTATACCACCCTAGAACTGGAGGGACAGAGATGGTATTCCCAGGATCCAGGGCCACCTGGAAGAAGATGGAACTGTGGTCAGGGCCACAGAACTGGCTCTCAGGAGTAGGAGCCATGGAGGTGACTCAGCAACTATTGCCAGCAGAGAAAGAGAGAAGTGACCTGTCTTCTTCCCTCTGGCCCACTCCAACTTTTTGCCAGGATCTCCCATTGGCTGAACTCATCTATTAGCTTGAGAACAAGGGAGCCTGGGACATGTAGTTTCCTCTCATACAAAGCAAAGCTAAGGATGGCAAGTGAGCAGACTGAGAATCTGTTGTTACAGCAACTGGACATTTTTTAGGAGCAAGCACAAGGGCCTGAACTTTAAAGGTAGTACAATTGTGAAAAGTATAATTGACATTTAAAATTTTCATGAGAAATTGTACACAGTTTCCTGGATTCTTTCTGTTTTAATGAAAATTTTAGATTTTTAAGGATAGAGAGGACTTGAGAACAGCTGCTCTTATCTGGGGGCCATTTGTCCTTTGGGGACTAATTAGCAATGTCTGGAGATAGTCTGGGTTGTCACAACTGGGGTAGAAGGGGAATGTTACTGGCATCTAGCGGGCAGAGGCCAGGGATGCTGCTAAATATCTTACAATGCACAGTAATTATCACAACAAAGAATTATCAGTCCAAACTGCCCATATCAGTCACTGCTGTGATTGATTGAGAAACCCTGCTTTAAAGGGTTGTATCTGAATAATAAAATAACCTCTTTCCAAATGACAGTAAGGTATGTTACTATGGAAAGTGAACTGGAGTGGGTCAGGAGTCATCCTACACCAGGGTCTGATAGGCTGCTGGCTTTGTGATTTTTGCAAATCACTCAACTTGAAGTTTCCTCAATTGCAATTAAGAAATTTTATCTAGAAGAAGTTATATATCTACTTGTGATAGTTAATCAAGGTTTTATTATTGTTCTTTGGTACTGAAGCTGATTATGAGGAAAGCTTTTATTCAAGTATATTAAAATTCATTTTAAGAATAAGCTCATACTTTACCTTCCTGACTTCCAGAACAAACCACAATATTCAAAGACATACGAAATTACTTAACAGTCATAAAAGAATGAAATAAAAGGTAACCGTCATCAAAACGATAATTGGTAATGTAGATAGAAATGTTTCTTCCAAGTAAGAGAAATGTAGGAATTTTGTTCATTATGCTTAAGACTGTCCTGTTACACTAATCTAGATATACATAATTGTATTAAATTTTGGCAAATGCTTCTCAGATCTGTCCATTTTTCTGCTTCCCTTTTGCCACAATCCTACGTGATGTTTCTCAGTCCTTCCGGAAGTAGAAACAACTAGTAGTCTACTCAACATCCTTTGTTTCTTTGTTTACCTTACTGATATACCCTGATCTTGGTGGAGTACAGTGAACTCAACTAAAATACTTTGTTTCTTTCACCTACTGTAGGGAAGCTCATTTTTTAAAGTGTTTATTTATTTTTGAGAGAGAGAGAGAAAGAGAACACATGCATAGGGGAGGGGCAGGGGGCAGGGCAGAGGATCCAAAGCAGGCTTTGCACTGACAGCAGAAAGACCAATATGAGGCTCGAACTCACAAACCATGAGATCATGACCCAAGCTGAAGTCATCTATTTAACCAATTGAGCCACCCACGTTGCCCTGAAACTCCTCTTTAACACACCTAGCAAACACACAAAGAACACACATAATTAGTGAGTGTTTCTCATTTTCCTCAGTAGTAGGCTGATCCCATTTTTAATTAATCTTACAATGGACATGTTTTAAACGACTGAATTTACTGGACCCAACTTAGAGCATTAGAGTAGGGTTTTATCGTATTGATTTAAGAGACACTGTCTGATGTTTGTAATCTTAATTGACCAAGAGTCACATAATTTGAACTGTGCACAGTTGAAAAAGTGTAACTACCTCTGTATCCCAGAAGGAATGGCTGTCTTGGGTGATAATGCAAGCCTTTCTCAAACACTTTCCCTTTAGAGCAAGCTCAGTACTAGACAAACACAGTGAGCTGGCAAAGTAGGATATTGTTCCAAATCATCTCAAAGTCTGTTTCTGGACTTTTCATTTTGTTCTGTCCTTAGATCGATACCATACTGTTGAATTTTATAATGCTTGATATGAAATAGAATAAGCTCTCTTACTTTGTTGTTCTTCTTAAATTTCGTGGTTATTCTTTGCCCTTACTTTTCTCTAGACATTTTAGAATCAGCTTGCCAATTTACACACATATACACATGCACACGTGCGTGCACACACACACAGAGTCCTACTAGAATTTTTATTGAGATTGTTTTGAATTTATAGTTTAGTATGGGGAAAATTGACATCTTAACAATATTAAGTCTCATATCCTTGGTATAGCTATCCATTTATTTAGAATCTCCTTAATTTCTCTTGATAATGTTTTAGAATTTCTCTTAAACTCATATGTAAGTTTAGCAAAGTTGTTGGGTTTAAGGTCAACACACATGAAACTGTAATTCTACATACCAATGACAAAAATTTCATTATTACAAATTTTTTAAAAAGATATCATTTAAGGGGCGCCTGGGTGGCTTAGTCGGTTAAGTGTCCGACTTTCGCTTGGGTCATGATCTCGCGGTTCGTGGATTCGAGCCCCGCGTCGGGCTCTGTGCTGACTGTCAGCTCAGAGCCTGGAGCCTGTTTCAGTCTGTGAATCCCTCTCTCTCTGACCCTCCCCTGCTCACGCTGTCTCTCTCTCTCTCTCCTAGAAATAAAAAAAAAAAAAAAAATTAAAAAAAAAGATATCATTTATGAAAGTGTCATGAAATGTCAAATAGGAAATGATTCTAACAAATAATTGCAAGACTTCTAACAGAAAATTTATAGAGCATTATTAAAAGAAATTATATAGAAATACAATTTTTGTGTGTTGGTCGTGAATCCAGTAACCTTGCTAATCCAGTAACCTTATTAATTAACTTTAATAATTTACCTGCAGATTATTTTATTTAAGGATTTTCAGTGTATGTCACTGTGTTATTGGCTCATAATACAGCTTTCTTTCTTCCAATACTTACACATTTTTATTCCTTTTTTTCACTCTATCTCATTGACTAAAACCTCCAGTGGAATGTTGACCAGAAGTGATATCTTCCATGGGCCTGCAATGTAGAGACGCAAGTTTTTTACACATTCTGCAATTAGGGTTTACTTCTGTTAGTTTTGTAAGTAACCAATATTATGCTAAAGTTCAGCATAGCCCCAGGGACTTATGTAAAGAAAAAACATTTTAACTGACATTCTTGATTAGATGGTTCCTTAGTCTGAATGAACAAAGAGATTTGGAGGAAGAGCTTGCTTGGACAGAAGGAAATAGTAACCAATGGAGTTGTTACAGGGGCCAGCTCCCCAGACGTATATTTTCCCCCAAGGAAGATGGTATTGGGCATTGGACTAGAGAAAAACAGATGGTGCTAAACACATTTATTTTTCTATTAGCAACATCCACATTTGTCATTACGTGAGCCTTCAGCCACTTGGAAAGCAGTTTGAATAGGAACATGACCTTTGCAGTATAAAAAAATCTGGATTTAAATCCCAGCTCCTTCCTTGTGGAACCACAGGCAAACTATCCCTGTGAAGCTCTGTTTCTCATCTATAAATTGGGGAAAATGGTTCATCCTTATTAGGACCATTATGAAGATGAAGTAAGATAATATATGCACGTTATTGGTTATATCAAAAGCGTACAATAAATGTTAGTTTTCTGCCCCCTTTTGGCTTAAATTCTTCTTTATCTGTGCTGTTGTATAATATTTTATACATATTAAACTATATTCTTTTATCTTGGCCTTTCTCTCTTCTCTGTCTCACCACCACCCCTAAATGTCCACACTGTTCGGGTACCTAGGACTCTCAGGTAGGAAGTGATAAAGTGGAAAGCAGACAGAGTCTGCTGTGCTTCTAGCTGTTGCATTCAAAAGCTTCAAATTTGAAGGCAGATGTCTTAAATTCATGAGTTCTGGGCCTATTTGCCTTCAGATGTGTTTTGTATTGCTTCACAGTGTTTAAAACATTTTTAATAGAGCCTAGCAGTTAGCAATTGGGACACTTAACATAAAACTCAGGAACATCTGGCACAGCTGGATCTGCAATTTTGAAAGGAGGGATTAGCTAGAACACTACCATGCCTGCTCCTTGAGATGGGCTGCTTGAGCTCCAGTTCAGCGTCACCACCATGGGCCTGCTTCATTCATCTAAGTAACCTGTCAGTTATTGTAAGCAGTCAAGTTTGTATGTCCCACCTGGGGACACTGTATGTATTTGGAGTGTGGACAAATATCTGGGAGGGGCAAGTGGGAGAGCTTGTGGCACTGTTGACCCCTCACCATCTTGGAACAGATATCTCCCAGACCCACACTGTAGGCAAGAGGGAATGAGAGGAGAAATGTGTGAGTGTGAGTGTGACTGTGTGTGACTGTGCACATGAGTGTTTGTGTATGTGTGAACCCAAGTTAAGACGTGGCTAAGCATGGGGGGAGGCAGCAAGCCCTCACAGAAGGAATGGCATCATAGTGTATCTAGAGTAGACATATAAATGTTCCAGTCTCCTGGCCAGTCTTGGCACCAAAATAATGGAATAGTGTCTTGTCCTCTACTTCAAGTATGGATTTGTCCCTAAAGTAGCCATGAGAACTGAGATGAGGTCTTTTTCATGGTGCTCTGTGTACAATTCTGGGACCTGGTGAGCAATAATCGGATTAGCTCCTCCAATATCCCCATAATATCTTGGCATTGAAGCCTCCAGAAACATGCTTAGAGTGTCTACCTCTATACACTATATGTCCTTTTCTATTCCTCCCCACAGTGGACGCTAACATAAATTTGCTTACATTTCTTTCTATTCATTTCAGTGAATTGAGAGTATGGACTTCTACTCTTCTTGACCTCTTTGTCTCCAGGTCACCACAACTTTCTTGAAGTCTTGTCTTGTAGCTTCCACAATCCAACTGGCTGCTGTTTCCCCCTCTCTTTATCCTTCTGTTTCCAACACTGTCATCATCCGTCTAACCCTCAGTCAGACACTCAGTGCTTTAGCTACTCTTTCTAAATCTGTCCTATTTTCTATTATTTATGGTCTTTTTTGGGACACCCTTTTCACTTGGCAGTTTCTCAGGTTTCTAGTCTTAGTCTTCTTGTCCTTCCACTTTCTCTTCCTTGCTGATCATAACTATTTCCAAATTCCCAGCAGACTCCCAGGATCCATGGCCCTCATCAGGACTGTTCTCCTGAGCCCTGAGTTGAAGTTTTTAGCTGCCAAATAGAGATGGTTTAGACAAATCTGCTTTTTCTTCTGCCTTTTTGATTTTGGTTATCAGCCTTAAACAATACTTTGTCATCCAAGCCAGATATCTCAGAGTTATCTTTAACATCTCTTCTTTATCTGTTATATCTAATTGGTCACTCCATCTTATTGATCCCACTACTGTATCTTCTCTCTTCCTCATCCTTAGTCCAAGGCCAGGTGTGAGACATCTGCATTTCTCTTCGGGATCATTATAATAACCTTTTGATGTCTTTTGCTGCCTTTGTTTTCTCTTTAAACCTATTCCCCATGGTGCCACAGGAATGAAATTTCTAAAATGCAGATGTTACCATGTTACATTACTCTCTCCCAGGTTTAGAATTGACTACAAAGCCTTTTTTAAGAACTAATTCCATTTTTCCCTGCTCATCTCCAGACACTCTTCCACAAGCACCTCACAAACGTTCAACTTTCTATTTTTCTTTTATCCATTTATATCTTTGCCATGTTGTTCCTTATGTCCGGAATGGCCCTGATATTTACATGGTTGGATTCCTTCAAAGTCTGGCTCGAATTTGATCTGAATAAAGCTTTTATGGGTCCATGGGGACTGAATTAATTTTTCCATTCATATGCATTTTTCCATAGTACATTATATTTAAATATCACTTATTCTAATATATTGTGGCTAGTTTTCTGTTGCCTCCATCTTATTACAAGCTTCTTAAGTATTCCTGAGCTTTCTTTTTTAATTAAAAAAAATTTTTTTTTAATTTAGAGAGAGAGAGCATGAGCAGGGGAGAGGAGTAGAGGGAGAGAGAGAATCTTGTGCAGGCTCCATGCTCAGTGCAGAGCCTGATGTGAGGCTTGATCCTATAACCCTGAGATCATCGCCTGAGCCAAAATCAAGTGTCTGATGCTCAACCAACTGAGGCACCCAGGCACCCCATTCCTGAGATCTTGAATTGAATCTGTTACCCAGACCCTGGCATGGAACCTAGAATATATTAGAGGCTCAACAAGTATATGTTGTCATTAGTATCACCTGGCCCATTTGAAGTAAAGTATCCATCCTTATTTAATACAGCTCTTTCACTGAATATCAATATTTTTATTAAAAATAGAAGAGCAATAGCTAGTATATATAGTGCTTATTACATATCAGGTGTTGTAAGGAACTCATATATGTTAACTCATCCAATTCTCAAAATGATCCTATTATTAAAATTATTATCCTTATTTAACAAATAAGGAAACTGAGCCACAGAGAGGTTAGGTAAGTTGCTAAAAATTAATGGAACCAGGCTTCAATCCCAGCCACCCTGGCTCCACAGCTTACATTCTTACAACACAACACTACAGTACATCTCTTGGGGGAAAAAGCTGATTTGTCTAAGAAACAGAGTTTTAGATTTTTTTCCAGAGTAGCTAAATTACCAAAGGTAATATTGGAATATCAGAGTATATTGACATATGGCCATAAATCCAAATGGATTGGTCTCACCCTTATATTTTGTGTACACATCCATCATAAACTTTATCACACTATATTTCAAGGCTTTGTTTCCATGGCTACCTCTTTAATCTGCTTGGGAACAATTTCAGGGGAAAAAAATGTGCCTTTTAAACTTTATATCCTAACCACACCTAGCATGGTCTCACAGATACTTGTTCAATGAATATTTATTGAATGAAAGAATAAGAAACAGTGCTTGCATTTTTAAAGACATTAAAATTGCCAATGCCATAAATGAAAGTTGACAAGTCCTATGACTTACAACCAATTAACTTCAAGAAATATCTGCAGATTAGAATACCCTGTCCTTTTTAATGAGAGGACTTTGTTGATTTTCTCCATCTATGGGTGGTGATTAAGAACTATAGAATCTATAATCAGATTTGTCTGGGTTTCTTTACAGGGCTGCTATAAAACTAAATGGAACAATACATGCAAAATATTTTGAACATACGGTGCAGTTAGTACTCAGTAGGTGTTAGCAGCTATAATACCATCATTATTATCAGAATAAATAGACTTAGCATTAGTATTTAAAAATTCACTTATCAAGTTTTGGTTTTGATTATGAAGCTTCTTCTCACTTCAAAGAAAGTTTAAGACCACCAGAGACTTTGTCTTCAAAGATCTGAATTTTGAAATAGATTTTGACACCAGCTCCTCCACAGAAGAATAAATCTTCTCAGAATCTCCTTCCAAGACTGCTATCCAGCAATCATGTTGAGCAGTGAAACCAAAAAGACAAGGAAGGGATAATGGGCCAGGAACTGAGCCGCGTGGAATGACAGACAGCAAATGAAAAGGTACGTAATCCGGGAATCACCTTGATGTTCAACAGTGTGCATCAAGCCGAGTGAAGAGACAGCTCGTTTGGCGTTGCTGGCAAGGTGAGACCCAAATAAGTCATGTCTATTTAATACAGTCTGAGCATCAACTGTGGCAAAGCCAAGAGCAATAACTAACCAAGGCGAACACGACATTGCACCTGGAATGTGCTGTCTCCAAGAGTAATCTGTGACACTATTTCAAGTGATTCCAATAGAACATGTTGTTCTCTGCAGAAATTATGATTTTGGAAAACAGGTTAGGGTTCATGGCAAATTTTGAGATGGAAATAGTCAGGAATGTCATAAACAAGCAAGAAATCATTAATATGTTCATAACTAGAAGTCATAATAACTGGCAATTGGCCTTCTTTTTTTTTTAATAATCCCAAAAATGCTTAATATAGAAACATGTGAGGCAAGAAAACTAAGCCCAATAAGTACTAGGAAACAAAATGAGAATCAAATGTGTATAATGAGCACTAGGATGTGGTGAGTACTCGTTGACCTGGGAAAAGCAGTCTCGTGGGACTGAAACCTGGAGCCAGGGGTTGTAAGTCAGGCTGCGGGCCTGGCTCTGTATGATGCTGGCTAAACTCTCAATGCCTTTTTCATCCTCGTTAATTATCCCTCAGTGGTTTAAAGTGCTGGACTTTGGAAAGCACTTTCCAAAGATCTAAAGATCTAAAAATCCTTAGATAGAAAGAGCAAGTTTTCTGATGGAAGAAACAACTTTCTTTCCTGGGAAGCATCCAGCCATAAAAAGCCTAAAAATATCTTGGGCAGCATATATTTGAGCAGAAATTCTATTTTCCCTGCTACTCAGATTATTCTCATATGTAGTTATCCTATATCTTTACGGTTAAATTGTAGTAATATGTGTCTGGTGATAGAACTGAGAAACTTCAGTTTTTCACTTCAGGGGAGCAGGGATAAAAGGAATGGTATTGGGATTATGAGGCCATTAAGCCTCCAAAGAAAATGGCTATTCATACAAGCTTTCTGAGATGACTGGATTAAATTGCAACATTGGATTATCTGTTGTGAGAAAAAATGTTGATAATATAATTAAAATTTCTTTGGTAACAGGGCACCTGGGTGGCTCAGTCAGTTAAGCATCCAACTCTTGATTTCAGCTTAGGTCATGATCTCACAGTTCATGAGACTGATCCCCACCTCGGGCTCTGCACTGACCGAACCAAGCCTACCTGATGTTCTCTCTCTCTCTCTCTCTCTCTCTCTCTCTCTCTCTCTCCCCCCCCCCCTCTCCCTCTGTCTGCCACCACCCTGTTCATGCTTTCTCCCTCTCAAAATTAAGAAAATAAACATTTAAAAAATAATTAAAGAAATAAAATTCCTTAGGTAACTTATCCTAGGAAAATGAAAGACCATATCATGTATGAGAAGAAATTGGGCAAAATTTATTTAGTAGATCCCAGCGATTTGTCAGCCTTAAGGTTAGACACTCCAATTCAGTATCTCAATACCAATGCCTGGGTCCCATTTCTAGAGAATTTTATTTATTTATTTATTTATTTATTTATTATTTATTTTAGAGATTTTTGAATCAACTGGTTATTATAATGTGCAGCTGCAGCTGAGAGCCACACCCTTAGAGGAGTCCAGTGAGACTTGGTTCTTGATCTCCAGTGGCTTTTTCTCTTGTGCTGTTGAATTCCACAAATTCTCTCAGCCATGTTCCCTCAGAGTCCCTGCATGCCACCTACAAGAGGGTCACCCTGAAACACACCAAGTATTTAACATTTCCACTCTTGAGCCTGTGTAACAACTCTATAAATTCAACATTGGGCATTCCACAGGTTCCGTCCTGGCCCCAACTTCAGAGTGGAATTTGAGGCAGCCAATCCCATGCTGCCTTTCTAGAGACTGGCTCTAACAATTTACAGTCAGTATCTCCCCTGGGTTCTGATGCATATATAAAACTCAGCAGTCTTGCATTGAAAGCAGCCAACATTGTTCCTTTTTCCATTGTCTGGTTGTCTTTTCTTTAGACTTGAACCTTTGCTTCAGGTGTACCTGTGGAGTAAGGTGCGGCAGCCTGCATTGTAAAGCCTCCACCACTTGGCTTAGGATGGTCTACAGGCACACACATACCTTTCCTGAACTGCATCCCAGGTCTTACCACCCCAATGCCTCTGCTGAGGCCTGTGTGGTTCAATGATTTGTGTGAAGCTCCCCATGTGTACAGTCCTTCCTCCACAGAACAGCTAATTGCTGTGGACAAATGGCCAGAAGCAGCAATCACCTGCCAAGGTCAGGCTGAAGCAGCTGAACCCACTTGGCACACCAGACCCTATGTGAGACTTTATGAGACCACCAAGGGGACATCCCTCCCCACACATTCAAGTCCAGGGCCCACAAATCCAAGCCCTGTGAGAATCCTCTTGACATGTTATTTTAGCCTACTGTTCTACTCCTAATTTTATTTTTCAGTGTTCAAAGCACATACACCAACTGTTGGATTTGAGATAATGCTCCCCAAGCTATAAAATCCTGTTATGGAGTGAGCTACTTGAGAGATATGCCAGTTTCCAAAGGGGAAAAAGGAAGAACTAAGCCAAGCAGGCCCAGTTTATAGCAGACCCCAACTTACCATCAGATGAATCTTTCTACCTTCCCCAGGGAGGAGAAGACTGTGGGATATCGAAATCTGGGGAAGATATTTTTTAAAAAGTATAATACTACTAGCTTATAAACAGATACAAAGTTGAATGCAATATGGTTGTAAATGAGATATTTATTCGATAGTAGATTTCAGGTTTTCTGCTTCAAATCACACCCAAGTAAGATTCTTCATTGAGACTTATTTTTAAAGAATTATTTGGCATTAACTATAGGCTTTGAGTAAAATTGAGCAAGACAACTAATTATGGAAATCTTTTATCAACATGGGTTTGGCTTTGATTTCCCATCCTTTTTGTTTTGTTTCAAATTTTATAATTTGAAACATTTAAAACATACAGACAAAAAAAGAACAAAACAGCTTCCTATGACCAAAATGCATTATTCGATCCAGGTCTGTCTCATACAAAAAAAGATGTAAATCTTCCAGACACAGCTTAAGTCTTCTTTTCCTCTGCCTCATATAACCTTTCTCCTCCTTCCTTCCCAGAGGTTAATGTTTAAAATTCTCATGTATTTTTTTAATACTTTAAATAACCATGTAACTTGAGTTTTAAAATATTAGATGAATGGTCTCCTGCCCACATCTTTTGGCAATTGACTTAAAAAAAAAAATTAAACATTGTCATACCGAGACTTGTTCAAAGGGAGTGAATCCATTCTAGAAGATGTTGCGTTCCATGACCCCAGTTTATTCATCTACGGAGAAACAGCTCATTCATTCCTACTGCTTTTGAATTACCAGCAGGCTGTACTCAGCATCCACGTGCATATTCATTTCTCCTTGCACCTTTCTACTGCAGTTTCTCTAGGGACTCTGCCCGCTGCAGGGACACATGGGAACACACAGCTCCAAACCAACAAACTGCTTTCCAAAATAATCATCTCATTAATTGTCATACCAACCAATACTGATTGAGCATTTTGACTCTTGGGTGATCGTTTACCTTGGAATTTCATTTTGTTTGAGTTTTTTTGAGAACTCAAGTGCAGTTGAACGTCTCCAAGATGGTTTGTGTTTGCTTCTGCTGGTGGCCTGGAGATAATACCAGTCTGAGTGATTTGATGTTTTTCAGACCATCTTGGTTCTGAAATTCAGACCATAAGCCACTGTGAGTGATGACTTGTTACAAATCCTCAGGGGAAATTTTTGGTTTTTACTTCCACTCCATGGAAGGTTTCCCATAGGTGTAAACCTACTGTATAATAGGGTTATTTCCTCTTCATTGTGACACAGGGTAAAAAGCCTTTGGGGTAACCAGTTTTATGCAGAGATGCTTTGCTAAGTGTTCCATATTAGCTAAACCCATGGCTCAGCCTTAGTCTTTGCCCCATGCAGCCATCAAAATAGAAGCTCAAGGTCTCCAGGACTTAGCCAAATTCCCTATGATGGAAGCTTGCTGTGGTACACACCACATCACAGAATTCTAGCATTCTGTCAGTTTTGGACTCTGCTTGCTTATTATTTTGTTTTGCTTTGTTTGTTGCCAGGTTAGCAAAATATTCAAAAAGATTTTTAATATTTACATATTTGCTTAGACATTTAATAATTTAAGTATCTATTCTGTAAATGTGCCCAAAACAGAAATCAGTTAGGTCTTTAATCTACCTGTAATTTATTTTTTGTGTGTAGAAAGTAGACATACACATTTTTCCCTCCCAAATGAATAGCCAGTTGTACCAGCACCATTCGATAATTAAGCTGTTCTTTCTCCATTGATTTGTGATCTACCTCTGTTACACACAAAGGTCTTATACATAAATAAATATGTAGATATGTTCCTAAGCATTCTTTTTTATTCACTTAATTTTGTTATGTAACTTGGTAAAGTCTCATTCTGATTTAATTTCTGTATGTTTGCAATTGTAAGAATAGTAAAATGTGAATCCTCCGTTTTAAAATGCTTTCATTAACATTGTTTTGTCTATTTTTAGGTTTTAATTTTTCTGTGTGATTTATAGAATGAACTTGACAATTACAAGAGAAAATTGTTAAGCTATTGATTGGTCTTGCAGTTAGCTTATAGACTATTTTGCAAAGACTTGCTATCTTTATGATATTAAATCTTTTCATCTTTCTTTCTCTTTCAATCTGTCTTATATCTTTCAATAAAATGCACCAACAAGGCAGAATGATTCAAAATGTGTTTGTACCTACCCACAGTAGGTATGGTGTGAACAATTCAGCAGGACTTCGAAAAGAAATGGACAAACCCACATTTAGAATTGCATCCTTTTAATAAATCTTTTCCTTTTTAAAAAAATTTTTAATCTTTATTATTTATTATTTAGAGAGAGCACAAGTAGGGGAGGGTTAGAGAGAGAGACACACACACACAATCCAAAGCAGGCTCCAGGCTCTGAGCTGTCAGCACAGAGTTCAATGTGGGGCTCGAACTCATGAACCGCGAGATCGTGACCTGAGCTGAAGTCGGACGCTTAACCAACTGAGCAACCCAGGCGCCCCTTAAGAAATCTTTTTTAGTATTCCAGAAAAATTATAAAGAAGTTTATAGAAAACTCAAATGACGTTATGACTTATCTTGCTTTAATTGACATTTGTAGAAAATCGCACCTAACAGCTACAGGATACACATTCTTTTCCAGCACACATGCAACATTTGCCAAAATAAACCATATGATACACGGTAAATATTAATACATTTTAAAAGACTGAAATCAGGCTGGAAGTTCTCTGACCACAGTGAAATTCAACTAGAAGTAACAGCAGTAAAGGTCTCAGAAAATTCCTGAATGTCTGGAAATTAAGCAATATACTCCTATTTTGAGCAACAATGCCCATATTTTGCTTTAAAAAGAGAGATGATATTTGAAAGCGTTTTGAACTAAATGAAAATAAAAATATGACATATTAGAATTGCAGGGGTGAAGCTGAAGCAATGCTTTGAGAGGTCTTGCATTTTCAAGAAGCTATAAAAAGACAGCAAATTAAATTCAAAATGTAGAAAGCAAAAAGGCCCAAAACAAACAAACAAAAGATAAAGATAAAAGAAAAAAGCAACAAAATAAAAACCAAATGTTTAATCAACAAAATCAACAAAAGGAGAAGTTGGTTCTTTGAAAAGATTAATAAAATCAATAAAATCAATAAACCCCTAGCAGTATTGACCAAGATAAAATAAGAAGCAAAAAATTTCAATATGAAGAATGAAAAAGAGGGTACTATTACTGATCCTTCAGACATTAAAAGGATAATAAGAGATACTATGGACAACTTTATGCTGATAAACTTAACAGCTCAGTTTAAAGGGAAAAATTCCTTGGGAATCGCAACTAATGAAAACTACAGAAAAAGAAATACAACTTATGAATTATTAGAACTAATAAGTTTAGCAAGGTTGTTGGATACTGAAAAATTATTTTTCTATATACTAAAAACAAGCAAGTGGAAAATGAAATGGAAAACTATACCTTTTACAATAGTATCAAAAACCATTAAATATAAAGGATTAAACCTAATGAAAAACATGCAAAAACACTATGGTGAAAGTTTTTTATGAAGTGTTATAAAGTTTTTACAAAACAATGTTGTGAGGAATTAAGCAAGTCTTAAATACAAAGTAGGAGATATCATGTTCATGAACATATCTCTTTGTTTACCATGAAAAAAAAATCAACGTTGTAAAATGTCCACTCTTTCCAAGCTGATCTATAGATACAATCTCAATAAAAATCTGGGCATTTTTTAAATGGAAATCGATGAGTTGGTCCTAACTTTTGTGGAAATGCAGTGTCTAGAAGAGCCAAGATGATGCATGTAGAAAAACAAAACGGCATGACTGTGAGATATTAAGCCTTACTACAATAATACAGTAATTAATACAGTGTGGTACTAGCACAGGAACACACAAGCTCATGACACAGAAGAGAAGCCAAGAGCATATCCATTTACATGAAGTCACCTGATTTGCGGTGACATTCCCCCACAATTCAGTGAGTGAACAGATGATGCATCTGTCGAGGTTGTGGAAGGAGATAGAAACCACACTAGTAATTTGAACAAAGAGAATATAATATAAAGCATTGCTCATAGAGTATGATGTTATTAACTACTGAAAGGGCAAACAAAGAATCTGAGTGTAATAACTGCAGAAAGCAAACCGCAGCCACCATCCCTGTAGTTGAGGGATCAAAGGGAAAAGCTTGAGGAGTTAGAGAAGGGGCCTGGGGGGCAGATTCTCAGCTCTGAGGAGGGCTGTTCTCAGCTGGTGCGGGTTCTGGAGGGAGGGCTGGAGGAGGAATCTGTGTGATGGGTCTCAGGCCTCTGGGAAGGGAATGTTGTTGCTGCTCAAGGGCAAAACGTTCTTCTGCCACCATAGGAATGAAATATTAGTGGGGGTGCCACTCACAGAGACCACCAGCCCCAGAAACCCTCGGGAAAGAAACAGTAGGTTTTCCTTCTCCTCCAGGTTTGATGCCTCTTTCTAGCAACTTCTATTGGCACAGCTTAACAGCAAGCCAGCTGGCAAAGCAGAAACGTGCTTTGCAAATCTCAGCCCCAGCATTACAAAACAGCACACCGCTAGGTGGGTTTGGAGTTGGAAGACAGTAACTAATAAAAAGTGGGCACATGTAATGTTTGGAATAAATGTTATTGGAGCAACTATATTTCCATGTGATAAAAAATTGACTTTAACCACTATTTCAAACCATATATAAAATTAATTCAAGATGGACCATAGACCTAAATGTGAAAGATAGCAAACTTTTAGACGACAATGGGCTATTCCAACAGCCTTGAGATAGGCAAAGATTTCTTAAACAGTCACAAGAGCCATTAACCTTAAAAAATTGATAAAATATACTTAAATAAATTATAAACTTCTGTTTATAAAGAAACCATTAAAAGGGTGAAAAGATAAATCAGAGACTGAGCAAAAATATTCAAAATATGCATAAATGATGGAACAAAACAATGTAACTATGAATAGGACAGAATGAGAGATTGCTTAGAGAAATGTAGAAAATTTCACCAACCAGATATTGTCAAGTCCTCCAGTTCTGGGAATGGGCAAAGTCTTCGATAAGACTCCAATTCAAAGGACATCTAGATATATAAGAAGACCCTCAAATTATTACAAAGATAGATAATTGAATTTTAAAATAACAAAGACTTGAAGAAGCAATCCACAGGAAAGACCATCAAAATGTCCCGTAAATATATGCATCATTAATTATCAAAGAAGTTTAAGTGGTCATTATGGTAAGATATCACAATTTACCCAATAGGATTGCTAAAATCAAAGACTGACATTAAAAAGCAATGGTGAGGATGTGAACCTCTCTTACATTGATGTGAAGTAAAAATTGGAACAATCATTTTGAAAACTGACAGTCCTGAGAAAAGCTAAACATAAGAATTTTCTATTACACTATTACACAAATATTTCACTTCGGAGCATATACCTAACAGATAAAAATGATTTTGTGCACCAAAATCCATATTCAAGAATCCTCATAGTAACCTTATTTATAATAGTAAAAAACTGAAAAGAGGTCATGGATTGTATCTTATTTGTCTCGGGACTTAAAACATCTTGCATAGTACGTAACAAATCATTGGTATTCAATAAATTCAATAAGTCTTTTGGGATATGAGAATAAAGGGAGACATTAGGAAGACCACATTATTGGGAAACAAAGAAAGAGAAAGCCCTCAGTCACTAGAGCATATTGTGTTTTTTATTCTTTCGTTTTGCTACCATACATCAAAGCACATTCTGGGATTGCAGAACTTATGTCTTTCTTTCTTATGGTTTTTTTTTTTTTTATTTACATTGACTGTGTCTTCGCCAGCCCTACCTCCTCTCTATGTCCCCTATGTTCCCTTGTAAAAACAGAAAACAAAAAACAATCCTGAACACCAAAGTATTTTTTTCCTCCTTCTTTTAAGTATATAAAATGTGTATTTCCTAAAATACAAAGTTTTATTATTATCCAAGTGGATGAACAATGATACTTAGAAACCACAATTTTAAATGAAAGTCTTTTTTTTGGAGATTATATTCTTGCTGAATTGCATAGATAGAATTTATGTGCTACCACAGTCAGCAATTACCTTTCAAGCATAGTCATTTCAGAACTGCTTAGAATTACTTATAAAACTAAGTTACAGGTCAAGTAAAAATTTCCACAAACTGCTCTACCATGGTTCATTTATTACCATCCTCTAGGAATGGTAATAAATTTGAAAGGGGATAAAAGCCTCAGGAAATAAGAATAATTCCCTTTATTTCCTAACAATTTTATCAATGGGTAGTGTCAGATGAGAAGGAAAGCTAGTATTTTTAAGAATGGAAACATTGTGCTCTGACTCACAAAGGAAATTCAGGACTAGGGGCAATATCTTGGACATAATTGTAAAATTGGAAATACGTTTCTTTTGCTCTCTTCTACCTTGTCTTTCTGAACTCCTTCCCCAGCGCCCCCCTCTCCACTGCTCCTCCAACCCTCTTCTTTCCCTGTAGCCACAAACTAGGAGCCAACATCTGGTGTTTCAACTGTATGTGTATATTTTGCTTTTCATTGATTGCTACTTTTTTTCTTTATCTTTTAAGGTGTTAGAACATAAAGCTGAAAGTCCTACAAAATGGAATGAATACTTGGTTGGGACCCAAACAAATGAATGTCTAGTATTTTTGGCGTCATGCTAGAATATAGGAAGGTATTTGGCGGGAAAGAGGATATGCCTACATTCCTTAATAGCATGTTAGTCTCCTACTGAGTGACTCATAAATCAAATCATATGTTGATGACTAATAAATATAGTCAGTAAATGTAAGTGAAAGTATACTTGCTGGGCAGCCAGCTATAAACTAATGGACATCTTGCTTGATTATTATTCTAAAGCATAATTAAAGTATAAAAAAGAGTCAGTCTAAGTTCGAGGATTGCTCTTCTTGTGACCACAACAATAAATATTTTTATTTATTTATTTTCAATAAACATAGTTTAAAGTGCTTTAAAGGATATAGTGGAGTATATATTTAACTTAGTTTTGCAAAGACAGATGATAATGCTGTGATATCACTTAATAGACATATAATCTGAACAAAATCTGGGAAAGGAAAGATGTTAGGCTAGAACCATACAAAAGGCACTCAATACACTTGCTGAGGATGTTGGTGTGAGCAAATTCAGTTTCTCCAGTTTTACAGTAGAGCCAACATAGGCAACTAACTACAGCTTGCAGGTCAAATCCAGCCTGCAGTCACCCTTTTTAAAAAATTTTAAAAAGTTGGAGTGCCTGGGTAGTTTAGTCGGTTAAGCCTCCAACTCTCAGTTTTGGCTCAGGTCACGATCTCATGGTTTGTGAGTTCGAGACCCACAACAGGCTCTGACCTGACAGTGCGGAGCCTGCTTGGGATTCTCCCTTTCCCTCTTTCTCTGCCCCTCTCTTGCTCACTCTGTCTCTCTCTCAAAATAAATAAGCAACTTTAAAGTTTATTTATTTTTTAAAGTGTTTTACTTATTTCTGAGAGAGAGAGAGAGAGAGAGAGCATGAGTAGGGGAGGGTCAGAGAGAGGGAGATACAGAATCTGAAACAGGCTCTAGGCTCTGAGCTAGCTCTCAGCACAGAGCCCGACGCAGGGCCCAAACCTACAAACCATGAGATCATGACCTGGGCTTAAGTCGGACGCTTAACTGACTGAGCCACCCAGGTGCCCCTCAAAATAAACTTGAAAAAAAGATTGATATTTTTAAGGCTTTTTTTTTTCAGAAGCATAAGATTTGCAGTAATATCTTCTCCCTTCAGATCTGACTTATATGAAAAACTTATGGTTGTTTCATCAAAAAATCATTTTCTTTTATTTTAATGAGTTTCATCAAGGATGTATAGTGACAGATTAGGGCTGTAAAGATGAATAAAAAGTTGGCCTTATCCTAGAGGAGCTGACAGTAGAGAAAATAGAGAAAGCTCATGAACATTGGCTTACAACTTTTTCCAGTTTTATTGAGAAATAACGACATGCATCACTGTATAATTTGAAGGTATCCAACATGATGATGTAATTTACATATATTGTGAAATGTCTGCCATAATAGGTTTAGTTAACATTTATTATCTTACATGGATACAATAAAAGGAAGGAAAAAAATTTCTCCTTGTGAGTCAAACATAGAATCTATTACTCTTTCAAAAACTTTTTCTCTGTATCGCATAGCAGTGTTAGCTATATGTTGTACATTACATCCCTAGTATTTGTTATTTTTAACTGAAGGTTTAACCTTTTGACCATCTTCTTCCTATTCCTTCTCCTCCTATCTCGTGTTTCTAGTAAGTATCTGGTAACCACAAGACTGATCTCTTTTGTTATGATTTTTTTTTTTTTAGGATTCCATATACAAGTGAGATCAAATAGTATTTGTCTTTCTCTGCCTGACTTATTTTGCTTAACATAATGCCGTCAAGGGCCATTCATATCATCACAAATGGTAGAATTTCCTTATTTTTGATGGTTGAACAATATTCCACTGTATCTCTATATCACAATTTCTTTATCCATTTATCCATCAAGGGACACTTAAATTGTTCGCATGTTTTGATTAACTATAAATAATGTTGCTATTACTTATAAAAATACCTTATTATTTTAAAATAATATGCCATAGTAAAAATTTATAAAAAATAACATTATTATTAAAAATACCTGGGACTGAAAATATTTTTCTGAGTTAATGTTTTCACTTCTTTGGGGTATTAGCCTACAAGTGGGATTGCTGGATCACATGATAGTTCTATTTCTTATTTATTGATTTATTTATTTTTAAATTTTTAAATTTTTATTTATTTTTTAGAGAGAGAAAGGCAGAGCACGAACATGGTAAGGGCAGAGAGAGAGAGAGGGAGATACAGATTCCAAAGCAGACTCCAGACTCTAAGCTGTCAGCACAGAGCCTGACACAGGGCCCGAACTCACAAACATGAGATCATGACCTGAGCTGAAGTTGGACACCCAACCTACTGAGCCACCCACATACCCCTCTATTTCATATTTTTTGAGGAAACTCCATACTGCTTTCCACAGTGGCTATACCAGTTGGCTTATAATTTACTAGGATAAGTATTTTAATATAGGTTAAAAAATATGTAAAATTTTCCTCCTTCCAATCCATCTTTCATCTGGCTTTCAGAATGAGCTACCTAATGATGCAAATAAGGTCATACTTTCTCGCTTTAAATTCTTCAGTTGCTACCCTCTTGGTTTCAGGATAAACTCCAACTCCTGAGTAGGACATTCTAGGTCCTTCATTATTTAGTAGTCCCCCCCACCCCCAAACTCTGCTGCCTCCTCTCTTGACATTTGCTTCCTTTCCAAATATTTTTCCTGAATGCTGTCCTTTGTTGTTTCCCAGAAACTCCACCTTCCTTTGATTGTAAGTCTTTGTCCTTCTTTCCTGTTATTTTCTCTACCTAGAATGCATCTTCTACCTGGCTGCCAAGAGAGGATTCCCTCCGTGCAATTAGAGCATTAGATGCTCGGTCTCAGTGATTAGATTCAGAGAGAGGCACGACACCCAAGCCAATCCTGTGAAAGACAACTCTAGGGTTCCTGAAGGAGCCATTGGATAAAAGGTGCGATTTTTTGTCACGAGTTGTTAAGTTTTGTAGACTGTAAGTCAAACACCCTCTGACTTTTTAATTATACAAACTGGGTTTTTTCCCCCCCTTCAGCCAGTTTGAGCTGCATTTCTTTCACTTGAAGCCAAAAGAATTCAAACACCTTTGGCCTCCCAAAAATGTGACATATAAATACATAGGTTGGTGCTTATACGTATTTCCTTTTCAGAGTGAAAAAACTTAGAACTATGTGAGGCTTCTGAATCCTTGCTTAGAAAAGTGAATTATTATATGCTTGGATTTTAAAGTTCCTATGCATGTTTATCTCTGCAAAAAAAAAAAAAAAAAAAAAAGAGGAAAAATTTGATTAGTTAGTTCAATGATTTTGTAAGACTCTCTAATAACAGAAGCATGTCTACTACCATCTTATTATGCTCCTGGCTAATTGGCTTCTAGATATAGTGCTAGAAAAACAAAAAATTCATGCCAAAATTAAAAGTGGAAAAAAAGTGAAAAATGCCAGCATTAAAAATTTATCAAACAAAATTTTCACAAGAAATACTCAATATTCAACAATAAATATATTCCTATATGTATCCCAGGTCCCTATTATAAGTTTATTTCACAAGGAGTAAATAGAAATGGAGAAAACTAATTCTTGAATAAACCCCTAATTTGAAAAACAATCTTTTGTTTGTTGTACTTCTTTTTTTAAAACAATTTTTTAAGGTTTTATTTGTTTCTGAGAGAGAGAGACAGCATGAGCGGGGGAGGATCAGAGAGAGAGGGAGACACAGAATCTGAAGCAGGCTCCAGGCTCTGAGCTGGCAGTCAGCACAGAGCCCGACGCAGGGCTCGAAGCCACGAACCGTGAGATCATGACCTGAGCTGAGGTCAGATGCTTAACTGACTGAGCCACCCAGGGGCCCCTGTTTGTTGTACTTCTAAGACGATCAGTCTTCTCAAGGGCACTGGCACAAGGGACACTGCACGTTTGCAGTGGCAACATTTGTCAGCAAATCGCTTTTTGGCAAGTAAATGTGTTCCTGTGTGAATCTTTAAGATATAATTATAGAATGTTTAAGTTAAAGACATGTCAGCAAGGGGTAATAATGAACATGGTGGTTAATTAGTTTCTGATTGTGCCATTTTTCTCACAATTACTTAGGCTTTGAACATTCAGTAGTACCTTACTGTCAACTTAAATACCCTTGATGGCTTCCTATTACATGGAGATGAAGTCCAAACTCGGCCTGAAAGATTTTCTTTCTTTCTTTTTTTTTTAATGTATAATTTGTTGTCAAATCGACTTACATACAATACCCAGTGCTCATCCCAACAAATGCCCCCCTCAGTGCCCATCACCCACTTTCCCCTCTTTCCCCTCTCCCCCACCCATCAACCTTCAGTTTGTTCTCTGTATTTAAGAGTCTCTCATGGTTTGCCTTCCTCCTTCTCTGTTTGTAACTATTTTCCCCCTTCCCTTCCCCCACGGTCTTCTGTTAAGCTTCTCAAGATCCACATATGAGTGAAAACATTTATCTGTCCTCTGACTGACTTATTTCACTCAGCATAATGCCCTCCAGTTCCATTCACGTTGCTGCAAATGTCAGGATTTCATTCTTTCTCATTGCCAAGTAGTATTCCATTGTATATATAAACTACATCTTCTTTATCCATTCATCAGTTGATGAACATTTAGGCTCTGAAAGATTTCCTATAATTAAGCTCTAAAATGCCTTTGGAGAGTGTCTCCTCACCATCTGCTACATAGTGAGTCAGGGCCAGCTGAACAAATTTTCTGGAAATCTCTTCCTCTGTTTCTTCGCTACTGAAATTCTCCCTACCTACCACACCATTTTTGCTCTAATATTCCACTGAAAAAATCTCGTAAGTGTCAAAATTATTATAAGTGGTTTTGCATTCTTACAAAAACACTTGGAAAATAGAGAAAAATAAAAAAGAGAAAGCAAAAATTACCATGGTCCCATTATCCAGAACGAATTAGTCTAAACATTTTCATGCATTTGCCTTCAGTCCTCACTTTGACATATATTCTGCAGTAATTTTTCTCATGCTATACATACAATATCCTGGGTTTTTTTTTCCCTTCTAAAAATTATGTTATAAGCAATTGCCAGCATCATTTAAGGTAATTTGAAAACTTTATTTCATTGGTTCTGTCATTCACTTAAAAGGGCACCTGTATTGTGGAAAAGGTAGGTTGTTCCCAATTTAAGGGCATCCTAATTAAAGAAGTCATGCACATGATGGAAGAATATAACCGAAGGGCATGAGCTGTGCAGTCTGATGAATCTGGGATTGAGTTTGGGTTCTGTCTTTTACAAGTTATGTGATTTTGAGTTTATTGATTCACTCATTATTTAGCAGGTATTTATGGAAAGGCAACTATGAGCTGGGTATCTGGAGATGGTGAGACAGCATAAATCAGTTACTCCTTGAACATAGCTGAGGAGTATGACAATAAACAAATAAATGCATTTTATTGGCTAGTGTCAAGGGCCATGAAACAGAAGCCACAGAGCAAGGTGGACCTCTTCAGCTCAATGAACTCTTCATGCGCAGAAATAGTTTGATCTTACTCATCTTCTATCCCTGTGCCTAGAATTGCCCATCGAAATCACTGTTAACTAATTGATTCATTTACATTACCAACTGGGACTATCATTTTAAATGTAAGTAAATTTCTAACTAAAGTTATTGTTATCTGTCAGTAGATGGCAATGTATGAATTTTCTAGAATAAAAGTGCTTAAATTTGATATAACCTGGCAGTAGAATTTGCCTCATCTCAAATGATTTTCATTTTCTTTTCATTCTGCTTTAAGAGACAAGTAATTGTCTTTCCCAGAAATTTGTGTCATCCAAACTTGCATTGTAAACCCAACGACTCCTCGAGAAATGGGGTTTAGCAGTCACTGTATTTCTGATTCAGAATAAGATTATTTTGTGCGTGTTATTTCAGTGACATTAGCTTACAAAAATCTTTTGGTCTGTTTTACAAATGCTGGCTAGGGGCGCCTGGGTGGCTCAGTCGATTGAGCGTCCGACCTCGGCTCAGGTCATGATCGCATGGTTCATGGGTTCGAGTCCTGCGTCGGGCTCTGTGCTGACAGCTACCTCAGAATCTGAAGCCTGCTTCAGATTCTGTGTGTGTCTCTCTCTCTTTCTGACCCTCCCCTGCTCATGCTGTCTCCGTCTCTCTCAGAAAATTAAAAAAAAATACCACAAATGCTGGCTAAAATTTATGAATTGATGGATCTAAATGGTGAAAAATAAACCTAAATGAGGTGTCATTTGCCTTTTTGAGTCTTTCACCGGCTCCTGGCCTTGATTTCACTCTTCAGCCTGGAGCACACTTCAGAACAGTCTCCACTGGAGAAAAAGCAGCTCAACGGCAAATAAAAGGTGTTAGCAGACAGGCTGTGTTTTCCAGGTTTTGTTGTCTCTACTTTTTTCCTATTCTCTGAGTGATGCTCTGACTCGCAGTTGTGGTCTGGTTGAGAACACAACATAAATTGGGTTCCTTAATTCATCAGCCTTGGCTTATATCATGTTCAATCCATACCACGGGGAAAATGCTTACATTCTAATGTATGAGAAAGACATAAGACCTTATTTCAATAATCTTCTAAACAGGATAGAGAGCCCATAGCCTTGTTAGAGACCATAGCTTTCTCCCTGGTTCCAGATGTTAGCACCTGTTTAACAGCCCATAGCAAACTTGCTATTTCTACAAGGTGCATCTGTGTCTCAGCTGGGAAGAGTCAATGCTTGTATTCGTTTTATCCTCATATCACTGTGTGAATGCCTAAGCTGGGAAGCAGTCAGTCATGCATAATCAAGCTGAGAAATGTATGCTGTGCTCTGAGAGTGAATTCTGTCTAGTAGCAGAGGGAGTCATATGCAGTCTCCTCCAAACATTGGGAGGTCACTAAGTGGGTCGGTGCCAGAGTAATTCTTCCAAACATGGCCCGGAGGAATGATGACTTTTTAAAACAGCAGGCATACTACTCTGTTGAGGTCTGAGACAAAGGCAATAATAAAAGCAATAGTTTCCATTGTCTTGCTCACTAAACTTGTTTTGTTCTGCCCTTGGACTTGATTAAATTTTGATGATATTTTCCAAGGGGCAGCCAAATGTTATTTTAAAAATATAAAATCAGATCATGTCACGTCTCTGCTTAATACTCCCCTCCCCCCACCATGGCTCTCAATTGCTTAGAATGATATTCAAAGTCCTTCAAGGTTATGCATGACCTAGCTCTTGCACTCTGTCCTACCCCAAGGGTACATCAGCTATGACCTTTGATGACTATCTTCCAGCCACTCTGAGCATGTTTCTTCTGAATCCCAAGCATTTAGAATAGTCCCAGGATATAGCTGATACTCAGTATATATTTGTTGAATGATTGATCAAATGAATGAATAAATGAATGAATGAATGAGTGGCCCAGAGCAGCTGTTATCAAATTTGACTGCACAGTTGAATCATCTAAAGAACTATTAAAAATAAAGATGTCTGAAATGTACTCCAAGAGTTTCTGTGATGAAGTGAAGCACTGGTATGTTTAAAAAAAAAATAAAATGCATTTCAGTTGAGTAGCCATGGCCTGGAGGAAAGGACAATCATTAATAAACTACTAAAGTGCCTTACTTAGACCCCTGAGCTTTCACCCTTCACTACCATACAATCCTATATATTCTCAAAAAGTAAATCATTTCCTATTTGTTGCTATACATCCTGTTAGATTTCAAATTACTGGTACATATCGGCTGTTATGATGCAATAAACTTTGCTCAAGTTTCTTTGCTCTGTGCTAGCATCACTAACTTGGGTTTCTGGAAATTTCTGACATGGTAAAGGAAGGGCCATTTGAAGCCATTTCACACACTACAGCTCTGTTGATTAGAAATATCTGGGTCTCAGCCAAAGGTGTCACCGTGTTGGCTACATGACCATTGCAAACATATCCCAGCACCCAGGCAGATACGAAGTTCAAAGCTTATTTAGACTGGGAACACTTATTAAAGAAAATGTCATTTGTGCTCAGAATAATGGCTTGTAACTCTTCCAGCATTATTTTTCACCTAATCGGATTTGTCTTCTACAGAGCAAATTCCAAGGAGGAAATCTGGAAATTTTGGCCTGGTGTATACAAAGAGACCAGATGGCCAACAGGTACTGAGCTGCTTTTTGTAGTGGGGTACGCTGAATGAAAAAGACAAGTCTTTTTAAGATGATAATAAATTTCCCAAATGGTCTGTGTGAAATGTTTAAAGGTTGAAGATGAAGGTTTTGGGTTACGTTGTCCTTAATATGAAAGGGGGATAAATGGAGCCAGGTGGACGGCTATTTCAGACTTAAGCAGAAATGAATTCTGAAACTGTGAACATTTTAAAAGGAACTGGATGGAGTTTGGAAGCAGTAAATTACTGTAGGGTCTACACTGGAAGCATATACACATGCTATCTACTTCAAATGATCCTTTTGAAGATGTGACACTGAGGTCTCAATTAGAAAAGATCAGCCCTCAAAAGATTCTATTAACTATTGGAAATGCAAAAAGAGTTTCTTTTCTAGATCGCAGAGCACTAAAGTAACATGAATTTTCTTTCCTTATTCCCTTCTCACACTCAAATACTAGTTCCACCACAGGTTTACCACCCATTAGCCCCAACTCCCAAATCCAAGGAGTTCTTGAAAGAGAATTGCTTTTTCCATAATTTATTTGAGCACAAAACTTGTCTTAAAATGGTGTGGGCGCTTAATAATCTTTATTTATTCATATGTTTCACTGACATGATCATATGTCTGGGTGTTTCCTCAGACTTCCCAGGGGATGCTATATGGTACTCAGAATATGAGCCTTATTACCTTTTCAAAATCTGAAAACTCTGAATCGCAAAGTACCTATGGCTTAGGCTATGAATATACTTACTCAAGCTTGTTAATTTGCAATAATTAAAACCCTCATTAGGGCTGGTAGATCAGTGAGGCCATGCCAAGTACTTTTATTTACATCATGCCAAAATGTGGCAGTAGCTATGTCTGCCTTCAGAGGAATACACCTCTGAGATAGGGGGAAGAGAGAGTAGGAAGACTCCCGTATTGACTGTTGTTAACCAAAAAGATAGAAGCCAACATCTAGTAATATCCTGAAGGTTCTTTTTAGCACTCTAGGGCTAGTAAAGGTGGGATTTGACATGAAGTTGTTACTTTTCAAAAAAATTATTATTATTCTTGTGATAGCCCTTAAGTCGAATCCTGAGAGATGATTTTTGATAAGATTTATGTAAATATCACCAAGATAAAGTAATTAGCCATTTGAACTGGGTTTGAGCTGATAATTATTCTGGACTGATACAGATTTATTTGTACTAGATTTGTAAGTTGCTTTTTGGTGAAGTGCTCAAAGTTGGAAAAAAATGAGTTGACTGCTTTGATCTTTACTATCGTGATGCCAGACCCCTGTTCATCTCAAATCAGGAGGCATCTGCCCTGGTGTGACTGAGGCAGGTCACTGATCCCGTGATTCTGAATTGTTACTGCTCCCTTGCAGTAAGGCTGAGATGTCTTACAGAGGACAGATTCCCAGATAACTGAACCTAGCCTCACGATTTTTACATTTTAGATACTTCTGAGGAAATTAGTTCTAAAATACATCAGGAATTTTCCAAAGCATAATGAACATAACAGATTTTTTTTGATATCTCAAGGTAGGATCAGGAACATTTTCTTTAAAATTTCATTTCTGTGTAGTAACCTCGAGAACTTTTGATGCATAGAGAGCTGTTAGATAGAGCTATTTGCACTCATAACCTGACCATTCCCTGGATCCCATGAGTTAGTGGATGTTAAATAAGGACATCCTCACCATTTGTGTCCAATTCTGCTGAATCAACAGCCCCCACTTGTCAAGTGACAGGATCCCAGCTCTTTCCCTCAGAGGGAAATTCACAGCCCCCTGAGCTTCTGTCATTCCTCTGCTCCAGCTGCTCTCACTTTCTCTTGTGCTGATTGCTGGGAATCTATTCAGTGCCTGCACTTTGTGCACAAGGCTGTTGACTGAATCACCCATCAAAATCATCAACACCTACTATTTTCCAGGCACTCTTCTATGATATTGGGCTATATCAGTAAACAAAATAGATAAAAGTTCCTTCTCTCCCGGAATATTCTACCAGAAGGAGACAGACAATAAAATAGATCTTTGGAAGATGTTCTTTCCAATACTACTACTTTGAGTACCTTGAGGTTCATGGGCCTCTGTGTCTTAGGCTTTTAACTTTCTCTCTTTCGCTAGTATCCACCTGTTGGTGTTTCATAGAGCAGAGCTGCTAGGGCTCCTGAATTTAGAATATTTCAGGGATGGGATGGAAGGACTTAAGATCAGCCCTTATGCTTTACCCCAGAACAACTGCTTCTTTTCTATACATCATGTCTGGTTTCTGGACCTCCTTTTAGAGGTTGGCTGCATGATTGGCTGCATATGTTCAATCTTTAATTATGTAGAGCCCATGTTCTTCCCATGACCTATTTTTGCACAATGAAAATCCTCGGATTCCGCTAGATGCCAGCAGTAATGTCATCTAAATTCATATAAGACATATCTGAGCCTCAACTTTGCCCCTGCCATCAAAGTTAATGCCTTCAACAATAAATGTCTTTTACTGTCATTTTTGTCTAGTGGTCTCTTTTTCCTTTTCTGATTGATTACGGGTTGGCAAATCATATTAATATTCTTATACTGACTGCTATAGAAAGTAAAGGTAAATAGTCTTAGGGAAGGCTTAAGGATTCCCTTATAAGAAAAATGCATGAGGTTAGAGTCCTTGCTTTAGATTGTTCAAAGATTTGTTTTTTGTTTCTGATCTCCATCTTATTATTTTTTCTTTTTTCTAATTGAAGTACAGCTGACATACAATATTATATTAACTTCAGGTATATGGCAATGTTTTTTGCATTTTATTCCCCATTTTTCCTCCTGGCTCTGATCCTGTTCTTGCTAGGTAGCATTTTTGGCAAGTGAAGTGTTATTGAGTAAAGATTTCTCCTGGCACTTTTCAAAACATTCATTTCAGGAACTGAATGAAAGCACAGGACTAGAATTCCAAAGTTTTTGTCTAGATCTTCCAGTGACTATGACTCTGGGACAAATCCCAGAGTCTCTCCATCTTTCCCTCTGTCTTTATATTTAAATTTGGCCTGACAACTTTCTTACTTTCTTTAGAACTTCCTGGTGTGACTCTTCTTATTTTCTTATTTTATTTATTTTTATTTATTTTTAAATTAAACTCTACACCCATCATGGGGGCTCGAACCGCGACCTTGAGATCAAAAGGCACATGCTCCACTGAGATTAGCCAGACACCCCTTTCCACTTTGTTATTTTAACTTCAAGGGCATCAGATGGTTAATATTCTTCCAAAGTGTTAAAGGGAACACTTTACTCTAAAGAGGCTGAGTGGCAAATCGGGCATCTCAGGGAGGCCTGCTGATTCCAAATGTTCTGTCTTTTGCATCACCTTAACAGGGACATATGTGCTTTTACATACATTATTGAAGTATTAGAGAAATAGAATAATTAAACTTTTAAACATTTGGAGGCAAATTACCATTATATCCAAGATGATGACATATTTTTTCATTATCCATAAATTACGCTTTGAAGACCATGGCGAATTTTGGGCATGCTGGCTCCCTGTCCCGTGTGGCATGAGGAGAATCAGGTTTAGGTGATGCAGGCAAGGCTAAGTGAACAAAAATAGAGTCCCTCTTTAGCCTACCAGCAGAACCGTATTTATAAACTCTACAAGGTTTGTTTTCATATTTCGGTACTCCTTGGCTTTTCGTTCCAGATTCTTCTATACAAAGAGGCAAAGAAATGGAAGGGAGAAGCAGCCAGGAGGTGGGGGCCATGGGGCCACGGGGCCACGGGGCCACGGGGAGATGGTGTGAGGAAAAACTGCTCCAGAAAAGGTTTTGAAGCGCAGTTATGTAGGCTCACAAGGTTTATATCATTTCGACATGCTTGGAATAAGTATCTAAATTGAAACAGAGCTAGAAATCATTTGATGTTCATCCATCACTAAATTTAACCTGTTTTTTGCATTATGCATGTTGCCATGTTGCTTTACCAGTACTTTGTGTCCCTGGGGACAGTTTTTCGTCTTCAGAATTTCTCCTCCTGCGGTTAGGAAAACAAATGTCACTCTATCCTATGAAGAGTTTGGTGGAATTTCAGGCCCTTGGATGTGACAGACCAGGGCATGAGAACATTTGAAAGAGCATCTCACTCTTCTCATCTGCACTACAAAAACATTTCATTCCGTTTCATTCAAATCAGACTCTTTCCAAAATCAGTTTCTCAAAATGTGATGCATTAGATTGCATTCAGAATGGTGGCAAATAGAGCATGAAGCATAGAAATGCTTATTTGTGGGAAGAAAAAATCAGAATAACCGTGAACTAGCTCCTATTATTTTGGTTAGGTTTAGTAACAAGTAAACTGTCTACACCACATTTTCAGCAGAGGCTGCATTGCCCTAGCCATTCTCGAAAGATTTCTTATTCAGAAGGCATTGGAACGCGGATCTGCGGACAGGATCCAGCGGAATATGTTTACTAACCTCCCCAGATCAGACCTCAGGCAGATGTTACATCCTGTCCTCTGGAATTTTTTTGCTCTCTGTGGTTTGCCCTAGAACCTTGACCTTCAGGCAATGCTATGAGATCTTTTCCATCTGACCTGTTCTCCCTGTGCAGGTGTAATGATGGAGGGTGGGGAGGCATTGTTTTAAATAATTCAGGGGTGTTTCATGTGGTTAATCATTGTTGTCCCTGACTGTTTCTTCTAATATATTTTCATTAACATTTTATTGTAGCCTGAAGCTAGTTAAAACCCAGGAGACACTTTTATAAACCCACACCCCTTCTCTTCCAGTTCTCCATCTGTACTCACTAACTGGTTCACTGGGGGTCACTTGCAGAACTGCAAATGATAAAGATTTTAAGGACAGCTGGCTTTATTTTGAGTGGAAGAGGAACTAAACTTTGATCAATGAAACAACCATAAAAGAAAAGAAATGCATATGAGGTTCTTTTCTAACTAGCTGTTTCAGTGAGGAAATACAAACAAAACCATGTTGAAATTCTCTCTCTTTTCTAACATAGAAAAGTGCAAAGATGGTGACCGTGACCTATAGAAATTATAAAAACTTTTCTCTCTACTCTCTTAGATTTCCCACATCGGTTAGGTTTATCCAACACATGCAAATTGATATCTTAGTTGTAGAACAACCCAGGAAACTTGAGAGAAATGGAGCAGGTGAGCTGAACCCTGGATCAGATAGAAAAGGTGCTAGAAGACCTTGGTATTTAAGGCCTAGGAACTTTCTGATCTGGTGGCCTGCCCTCACATTGCCCCTCTTTTCAAACTCCTTACTCTTTTTCTACCTTTGTCCCTTCCCCACTTCTCCTAGAGCCCATTTCAGCCTTGGAACTTTTTGTGATGCTTCCACTATGTACATGATTGTTCTGACCAGTGAACACCTGACCTTGTTTGTTTTCTTAAAACTCTTCTTCTGAGGAAGTTAACGGAGGACGAAGTGGGAGAAGGGAAAAAATAGTTGGGGAGAGGGAGGCAGGCAAACCATGAGAGGATCTTGAACACTGAGAACAAACTGAAGGCTGAAGGGGGGTGGGGGAGAGGGGAAGGGGGGAGATGGTCATGGAGGAGGGCACTTATTGGGATGAGCACTGGGTGTTATATGGAAACCAACTCGACAATAAACTATAAAAAAATATATTAAAAAACCTCTGCCTCTGAAATTTACTTGTCAAAGAGACTTCAGTTGTGGTTCGGAATTTTTTCCTGCCTCTGGTAATCATAGTGTTCAGAATTTTTAATTCTAGTAACTTCACACAGACTTTAATTCCTGAATACATATTTCACTTGAGAATTTAGCTTTGATTTTCTTGAGGACTATCACTAGATGATTCATCTGGCGGGAGTGGCTCTGAGAGAAGAGCAAGAACACAGTCTCCATGGGTAGACCCTCTCCCTTCCACCTGTGGGCGGGGTCATAGGGCGTGGGGATTCGGGAACTGCCCACACAGTTCTAGAAGCCTTTCAAAGCTTCCTACGATCTTTGGCCCTCTTTGCCCCTGGGAAGAATTGTACTATCTCTGCAATAATTAAATTAAGTGGATGGTCTATATTCCTGTTCCTGCTGTGTTCAAACATTCATTTTAGAAGCTGTGAGAACTGATCCTGATGATCTCTTTACATTTCTTCCTTCCTATGGAGTTCATGATCTCTTCCTTAACCAGTTAGGGTTAACGGAAGCCTTCACTGTGATTCACCAAATGAACTGCATATTTATTGAGTACTAATAAATATTTTATTTGCAATACAGAGAATTATGGCAGGTGCAGTGGGGAGGGAAGAAGTTACTCAGAAGTAAAAATGCACCTTGGACCTCCCTGCTCTCAAAAAGTTTACCATCTCATGGGGAAAGCAGCTTGTGTAGAATTTGCCAAAAGCGAACACGCTGGAGAAGGGAGGGCACCTCATTTGGGCTGGCATGACCCAGAAGATCTTCATAAAGGAGTTTGGATCTAAAACTAAGCATTGAAGGGGCGCCTGGGTGGCTTGGTTGGTTAAACGTCCGACTTTCGCTTGGGTCATGATCTCGCAGTTCGTGGGTCCGAGCCCCGCGTCGGGCTCTGTGCTGACTGCCAGCTCAGAGCATGGAGCCTGTTTCAGAGTCTGTGACTCCCTCTCTCTCTGACCCTGCCCTGCTCACGCTGTCTCTCTCTCTCTCTCTCTCTCCTAGAAATAAATTTAAAAAAAGAAAACATTTAAAACTAAGCATTGAAGAATGTGGAGGGTTCTACCAAGGGGAGTGATGTTTGTAACAGTGTATTCGTTAGGCATGGCTTCTATGTCTGAAGTCCACTTTCCTGTGTGTTTCCACTCGATAGCCATCCATCCATTGCATTATTGTAGATTGACTTTGATCATAGGTTTCAAGAGGTAAAAAATAAATTTTCTTTCACTCTTAGTGATAAGCACCAGTGAATAGAATTGGTGAAAATCATAAATAATGGAGTTGTAGTTTCTAGCTTTCTTGTATAACAGTTGAAGTGGGTGTTTTGGAATTTGTACTCTGAACTTTTTTTATTTAAAAAGGAAGGAACACATTTTAATTACAGACATTTTGGAAGGTACTAAGAATTTACAAAGAGAAAAGTAAGAATGCCTGTGATCTCATCCAACAGATGAATAAATACGTTTTGATAGATGCTTGGAAGGGTGGTCATGCACAATTAGGCTGGTTATGCTTTTCATTGCTGCAGGGATTATCTTTCCCGTACGATACAAATGTCAACAGTGCTCTGGGAGCATGAGAGGTAGTGGCCCTGATGTCTGTAATTGGGACATATCCAGCAAGCTCATATAGCCTAACTCTTTTCATTTATTAATGTCAAAATAATTTATTTGTAATAAATATTTATCTCAAATATATTTTTAAATAGCTTATAGGATTTTGTTTTTTTATTATTTTTTAAGTGTTTATTTTTATTTTTCAGAGAGAGAGATTAACAAAGTGAGAGCAGTGGGGGCAGGGGCAGAGAGAGAGACAGAATTCTAAGAAGGCTCTACGCTCAGAGCTATCAGCACAGAGCCCAGTGCAGGGCTGGAACCCATAAATCGTGAGATCATTACCTGAGCGAGGTCAGATGCTTAACTGACTGAGCCACCCAGGTGCCCCTTTATTTTTTAACGTATCACAATTTGAAACACATTTCCTAGTATTTGATATTTGGAAGTTTTTTGTTTTTTTTTTTCAATTTAAATTAATGTCATAATGACTATCCTTGCAGGGTAGATATCTGAATTTTATTCTAATCTGTTGTTTCCAGGTTAAATTCCTAGAATAAGACTTGATGGGAAAAACAGTCTGGTTAAAAAAGCTTTTATTGCAGTATAACATGGTCATAAAAAGCACACAAATCATCGCTGTATAGCTTATGGAAGCAGCACCTAGAACAAGAAACAACTTCCCCTTGGGCTTCTCTGTAGTCATGATCCTTCAAGGGTAACCACTAATTCATCTTCTAGTACCTTAGACAACTTGGCCAACTTTTGTACTTTGCACAAGTGAAATCATGTCGTATTCGTCATTCATGAGGCTCATTCATATTGTGGCATATAGTTGAAGACTGTTCGTTCCACCACTGATAGATTCCATTACAGGACCACACCACAATTTATCCATTCCGTTTATTGAAAAACCTTTGGATAGTTTCTGGAAATTGACCTCTGCAAATAGCATGGTGAGGAACATTTTAGTGCCTGTCTTTTGGTGAGCATGAGCAGGAACTTCTGTTAGGTGTATGCCTAGGTAGGAAGTAGTTGGGTTATAGGAGGTGTAATAGTCAGCTTTAGAAAACCACCAAACCTTTGTTTAAAGTGATTTTATCTCTTTACCCTCCCACCAGCAATGTGAGAGTTCTGGGTGCTCCACACCATTGCAATACATGCACTGTGGGTCTTAGCCATACTTGGTTGTAGTTTTAGTTCACATGTTTGTCTTACGGCTAATGCAAGCAATTTTTCATACATTTAGGTACTGGCCACTCAGAAATCCTCTTTTGTGAGCTTATCTATTCAAGACTTTTGCCCTTTTTTTAAATCAGTTGTCTGTCTTTCTCCTACTGATTTTTAGGAAGGAACTAAACATTTTGGTTAAAGATCCTCTTCAAAGCTTTAGGGACACACATAAATACTTAATCAGCTGAGCACTAGGGAGAAGAGATAGTCCCTGGAATTCACATAAACGTAAAGAATATCTGTTGTGTGAAGAGAATCAAAAGGATTTTAGACATTAAAGCATATTTTAACTCTAATGTGAAATTTTAAAAATAATGCTTTCTATAAAATTCCCAACATCTCAGAGTGCATGAACCGAAGTGCAAAAATATAGGTGTTTATCCTGACATTTTACTTAGAAGAGTTTAAAAAAAAAATCAAATTGTGTGAACGTTCCAGTCTGGCAATTGGAAAATAAAACGACAAGGAAACAATTTTAAATTCTCTAAAGAAGAAATGAAGAAAAAATTATTCTAAAAATGTTCAAGTTTCAAAATGTATCTCTATTTAGATGGTGATGATATATCCAGGGATATATAGCAGATGTGCTGGCCTGTATCCAAGCCCTGCTTGGAGGTTTGGAATCAAGGAAGACTGTTACATTATGTGTGAAATGCCACTTCAGTTCAGAGTCTGCTAGTAAATGGGTAACACCAACTTCATAGTCTTTTTGGGCTGATTAGTGGGAAAAGCATTCCCAGGTGCAAATATCCACACGTTTAAATAATTTAAAAAAAAAATAGGGCTTCATATGATCCACCCCGTGGTCTCTTCTAGACAACTGTAGGTTGAATGATCTTATATTTCTAAAATTAGGTGGGTTTCAGGGCCATAATATTCCCCTTTTTCAAAGAAAACAATCATTCTATGCCATTTTTACTGATGCTACATCAAATTCTGTAAGTAAAAAAAGTTGAAGTTGAAAGTTAAGTGGAGTGAAATCTCCCTAGTCCCCTTGGGCATTGTTCCAAAAATCTCTACAAATTGTACAACTTTCATCAATTTGGGAATGAACAAACTACTGTTGAAGGCTCTGTCCATTACCTTCTTAGCTGTGAAAGGACCATCATCCTCAAATATCTATCACAATGTATGTGTGAGATTGTTAAGAGTATGTGGCCTTTGGGGCGTCTGGGTGGCTGAGTCGGTTGGGCGTCCGACTTTCGCTTAGGTCATGATCTAGCGGTTCGTGGGTTCGAGCCCCGCGTTGGGCTCTGTGCTGACTGCGAGCTCAGAGCCTGGAGCCTGTTTCAGTCTGTGACTCCCTCTCTCTCTGACCCTTCCCTGCTCACGCTGTCTCTCTCTCTCTCTCCTAGAAATAAATAAAAAACATAAAAAAAAAAAAAGAGTATGTGGCCTTTAAAACATTTAGAAAAGTATAGTCCATAGAGATCAGACCAAAGTGGGCTTCATGCGTGTGTGCTCAATCCTTGTGTGTCTGGCTTTACTCTTGATCCCTTTTTCTTTCTTGTATAGAAGAGTTTTTACTGGTTTGTAGCAAGGTCAAAAAGAGAAAGAGATTTTAACTTGATAATAAAAGGCAAATAAGAGGACATATAAACAAGCCATGAGGGAACAAAGGTTTTCCTTTCCACCAAGAATTTCCTGAAGAAGTCACAGCTTTCACCCAGGTAATCAATACCTTATTAAGTTCATTTCTCTGAAATCTTACCTCAGTTCACACAGGAAACGTTTTAAACACACACCAAAGAAGAAAACTTGGGCCACCATCAATCCTATAAGATAAAAAAAAAAGTGGCGGTGACTCTTAAAGAAATTTTGGTGACCTGGAATAGAAGAACAGCTGCTCTTTATGGATTTTATCAACCCATGTGATTTCATCAGCAAATGTTGCCTTTCTTTCTTCTGTGGACTTTTGACCTATGATGATCATCAATTTAAGATCAAGGCTCACGACCCAACATCATCGCTCTGGGACTTATTATAGAAAGCAAATAAATCAAGAAATGAGGAGTGAGGTCCAAATTAACAAACAGCATCATATAGAAGAGATCAGTGGGGCTTTAATGCGATTTAACTAGGGCTAGAATGATTTCTAAGTGATGTGAGTAAATCAGAAGTCATTTGTTTTAGGCTATTGTGTCAGAATTGAAGTACCATCATATTTAAGTTTTACAAACAAAGAAGCAAAATGTTAAAGTATTATATCTTATTTTTTTTGAGTGCTCAGCAAACATGTTTTCCAGATATATTTTTTCTTCACAATTTATAAGACGATACTTTTAAGTACAGAAGTCATGAGACTGGTTTTTGTAAATGGCTTGTGGAAACAATATCTCATTACTTCTAATCATGCCTCATGCTTTTCTTGGGCACAAATTTCAATCTCTGCACATTATGCCTATGTGAACAAAAAGAATGGTCAAAAGACCATTACTGACTATACTTGAAAAAGAACTCTTCAAGTTACAAAAAAATAAAAGTAAGAAAAAAAAGACATCCAAAATTATGAGGGAATAGCTTACCTGAAACTTACTCCTCTAAATATGTCTCCTGTCTACCATGCTCAGAGTATGGAGATCTAGCCATTTTTAATCAGTTTTTAGGTGCTTTTTAAATGTAAGCTTTAAGGTAACCACAGAATTAGAGAAGATAGATTTGACCAGAAGTCTGAGAAAATACTAACTGAATTCAGATCTCTCTGTGCTCAGAAAGTTTCAAGCAGTACTGCCTCTGTGCCACAGTAGAGTTATCCTGTGTAAGACTGAATACCTAATTCATGTCATTCTGCTGCTCAAAACTATTTACTTGAGGGCACATGGGTGACTCAGTTGGTTAAGGGTTTTGGCTCATGTCATGATCTCACTGTTCTTGAGTTCGAGCCCCGCATTAGGCTCTGTCACAGAGCCTGCTTGGGATTCTGTCTCTCTCCCTCTCTCTCTGCCCCTCCCTCACTTGTGCTGTCCTTCTTTCTCAAAAATAAATAAACTTTAAAAAATATATATTTATCTGATTTTTCCTTATCTTCAGGATTAAGCCCAAACTCCTTAGTCTGACTGACATTCAAAAGCCTCCATGATCTGTATTTGCATTTTGATTTTTCATTATTATTATTTGGTCTTCAAGTATGGTTTTTGGATCATCCATACAAAAATAAAACCAAGTACTTATTAAAATTAAAACTAAGCTCTCCACTAATTCATACACACATCAAATGCTAAAGTCCCTGTTCTGCACAAGCCCTCTGCACCAACAAACATGGTTTGATGTCTCCAACACTTTTTCTTGGGTTTTATCTTTGGGCGCTGGCTCATAACACTCTTGGCAAGTCTTTTCTATTTTTTTCATCAGTCAGGACTCAAGTCAGCTCTAAGCCCCTCCATGAAACCATCCCTGAGTGGGTTCTTTTGAGCCTTATTTTTTTTCATCCACAAAAGTAGATAATAATAAAATAGACATAATGGATGTAGGATAATGCTATTACTACAACTACAACCCAAATCCCTCAGAGCTCAGAGATGGTACTACCAGTGTGACATGGGATTCGGACCCAGGCTTGGGTGATTTCAAAGAAATCTGTGTCCTTGCATGCTGTCCCTTCTGGAAATATAAATGTGCTGAATGATTGAATTGGTGAATCATATCTTTTCCGTCCGTTTTACTCCAGCCAGAGAAGCTCCAGATAGTTGGACTTGAAGGCAATCAGTGAACACCTTCTTGCATGATAGCAGTCAAATGAAGACTTTTAAAAGAAAAATGTCCCAGAAGGCCGGTATATCAATAAATTCTATAGATAATAGTGGTCTTACAGATTTTCAGGGGCACATCTCCCTTTTGCACTTAAAAAAAAAATTTTTTTTTTAGGGGCGCCTGGGTGGCTTAGGCGGTTAAGCGTCCGACTTTCCGACTTTCGCTTAGGTCATGATCTCGCGGTTTGTGGGTTCGAGCCCCGCGTCGGGCTCTGTGCTGACTGCCAGCTCGGAGCCTGGAGCCTGTTTCTGTCTGTGACTCCCTCTCTCTCTGACCCTCCCCTGCTCACGCTGTCTCTCTCTCCTAGAAATAAATAAAACATTAAAAAAAATTTTTTTTAAATGCTTATTTATTTTGAGGGAGAGAGACGAGTGTGAGCAGAGGAGAGGCAAGGAGAGAGTGAAACACAGAATCTGAAGCAGGCTCCAGGTTCTGAGCTGTCAGCACTGAGCCTGACGTGGGACTCGAACCCACAAACTGTGAGATCATGACCTAAGCCAAAGTTGGACACTTAACCAACTGAACCACCCTCAGTGCCCCTCCCTTTTGCACTTTTAAGCATTAAGATAACTCTGGGCCCATTTTCCCTACCTCTCCACCGGAGTATACTTAGGTGTTTGTGAGTTTATATAGATTTATATAGACCTGGGCCAGTCAGTATCTGGTCCAGGGGAGAGAGAGATCAGACTCTCCTCAAATGCTTCCAGATTTGTCTGGACTCCCTAAAGTACAAGGAAGTAGGGGGAAAGATTTGAAATAAAGCTTGCTCTAGCGATGTCTGCAATAAATCAGGAGCTTTTACCAGAAAGCAGTGAACAACAATTAACAAATACATATATATATCTGTTCAGAAAGGGGTGAGGACATTGAGACTTAGTTATGGGCTTGTTTAGGCTGTGGGAAACTCCCTTGTCCCAAGTTTCTAACTCATTTTATTTACTCCCACCACAGCTTTTTGTTAATGACTGTATGGTTCCACGTCATAATCTCTGCTTGTCTGTTAGCTCACTCCCTTCTCAGATAAAAAGACATTTCCCGTGGGCTTTTTAAATTTCTTTCAACTGGGTCTCCCAGTGTGCTTTCTTAATAGCTTCACTTTATTGTTGCTTTAATTTGAAAATGCAAATACAAAACCATTTGGATGAGGAAATTTACACGTAAAATCCTTAGATTTTTAATTCATAGGGAATAGGAAAGAGAGGAATCGAGCATTCACTTACCAGAAAATTCAGTTTCAAAAATGGGGAAAGGCTACTTGAAGAAGTCAGAAACGGAAGACACCTGAGCTCAAACGCTTGGAGTCTGAGACTAGTTACCTTGAATGGTAATTGAGTGTTGGAAAATATTCTGGCCAAGGAAAACTTTGTACTCACTCTTGGAGGGGGAACAAAGCTTTTCTGGCAAAAGGCCTCTGCACACTCAGAGGCATTACTGGTTTTCAAATTCTAAGGGTTTGCCTGAGGAGAGAAAGGAGATAGTCAAGGGAAGCAAGACTGAATTAAATATGAGCTGGGGATCATGTCAACAAATGTTCATATTGTCTATCGTCAGTTCTTTTGACACAAACATCTTGGGCCCAGGGAACCAGGAAATGTGAACTCACTTAATGAGACAGATACAGTGGATGTTGGATTTCCTTGTTGTAAAACAGAACCTTCAAGTTTATCTGAATCATTCTACTTCTCCCTCCTTTACCATCTTAAAATTCTCAACTAGTGTGTTGTATTTCTTAATTTCCAGAATTCCTACTGAGTTATTTCTTCAAATCATCTCCTCTCTTCCAGTTTCAGAATCTGATAGATTTGGGTTTAATCTTTGTAATGGATTGAATGCCTGGGTCCTCTCCAGCCCACCACCCTGCCCCCATTCATATGTTAAAGTTCTAAACTTACCCCCCTCCCGTTTGACTGTATTTGGAGATGAGACCTTTCAAGGAAGTAACTGAGGTTAAATGAGGTCATAAAAATGGGACCCCGATTCAATAGGAATAATGCACTTATAAGAGGAGATACTAGAAATTCTGGATGAGAAAACATTATGTGAGGACATAGTGAGAAGACAGCCATCTGTAAGACAGGAAGATAGCTCTCACCATAAAGCCAATTGGCTAGAACCTTGATCTTGGACTTCTAGCCTCCAAACTATGAGAAAATAAATTTCTGTTATTTAAGCCACTCAATCCGTGCTATTTTTGTTATTACAACCCAAGCTAACTAACATAATCTTGTTTTCTCTTATCATTGTGAGATCTAAAATCTCAAGCTCTTTGATCCATGGTTTTGTCAACTGTGAAAATAGTTTAATGACATCCAACTCCACGGAAAGATTAAGCTCACACACACACACACATAAAAGTTGTTGGTATATAACAACAACATAGCAAATTTAACCTAACCCTTCCCTTTCCTGTGGTTGGACATCTCCAGAAATGAGAGCCCACTCCACTTTCAGGTGCTGGTTGGAACACATCTGATTTTTTTCTAATCCCTTCTTCTGATTATGTCATTTGTGTTCTTCTATCTCTTGGCACTATGAGGGGGGAGGATAGTGTGTGGGCATCAAAACACAAAACTTCTCTTACCCATCCTATTTCCAAAATAACTAGTTGAAAAGTAAAGTACAGATGTCAGATGGGCATCAAAATATCAGCACATTGGTGAAGCCAGATTGGCAAAAGCAGCTTGAGATAGCACCTACATGGGCCTACCTAACTGGTCCCATGTGCAGTAGCAACTTTTCCCCACAGAGGGGGCAGAGGCTGCCCCAGAAACAGACCAGAGGTGTCTCCTCTGCAGGGAAATCTGGAGGAAAGACGCAAGGGTAGAACTGAGCATGCTCAGTTCTCTCTTCCAAGATTGTAAGTCAGATAACTCGTTTCCTCTCTTGGGGAGGAAGTGGGGGGGGGGGAGAGATGGAGGGCTCCTCGATATGTCCCTTCAGTACCATTCATTCCTGCAAGTAAAAGATTCCACATGGAAACATTAGGAGAGGGGAAAAAGGTTTTCCCTCATCATAACTTCAGTTGCCAAAAATAAAATGGACTTAAACATTGAGGGAAGATGGGAAGGACCAGCATGTGCTGACATGTCTTAACCTAAGTCATAAAGAGGAACCTGACACTGTAAGGGAGTCCACAGGGGCAGTCCTGCATGCAAGGTCGGTGTCAGACCTCAGAAAACACGGGTAGCAGGTAAAGACCATGTAGAGCAGGGAAGAATTAAAAGCAGATTGAAAAGACAGACAGGTAAGAAGATTTGTACATGAGTCTGCAAGGAGGGGAGGCAGGTATTCTGGAAGGTCTGGAGGAAGAACTCCTCCTAAAGGAAGTGAGGGAAAAGAGGAAAAGTGAGGTGGAGATTATTTTTTAAAGTAAACCAGAAGATGGAAGGGAATTTTTTAAGATTAAAAGCAAAAATGTAAGACAATCTTCTAGCTGGAGAACCTTTCACATATGTGGAAGAGATAATGTAGACACTTCAAGGAAAAGTTAAATTAAGAGAAATTTAACACAAGCTGGAAAGAAGCACATGAACAGCTAAAAGAAGTTAGGCTAAACGGAGGTACAAATTTCTGTAAAAATTTGAAATGCTTCCTTTCATGCTACCCTTTATATGCTTTATCACCATCAAGGTAATTTGATACACCTTAGCTCTCTAGTGTTGGAAATAGTCAAGCTATGATTTTGTCACATGACTCTGAGTGTCACAGTGGATCTGCAATGTGTTAGTGGCTTCCCCATCTCCTATCATTTTCATTGAATCTTAAGTCATTGTTAGTTGTAAGATGCATCATTATTCTATGTTCCACAAAGAAAGAGAAATGCTGTCAATTAAAGCCAGACATACTAGAAGATTTTAAGATATTTTAAGATTTCAGAACTAGTGAAATGTAGAAAGGGAGGAAGGAAGGAAGGAAGGAAGGAAGGAAGGAAGGAAGGAAGGAAGGAAGGAAGGAAGGAAGGAAGGAAGGAAAAGGGAGGAAGGAAGGAAGGAAGGAAGGAAGGAAGGGAGGAAAAGAAAGAAAGAAAGAAAGAAAGAAAGAAAGAAAGAAAGAAAGAAAGAAAGAAAGAAAGAAAGAAAGAAAAGAAAAGAAAGAAAAGAAAAAATTACTTTTCAAAATTTATAAAATACAGTATTTTATTTTGATCTTGTTTATTGCATCTCATTTCTTCCTCTTTCCTTCAGAATTTAATTCCTTGAATGAAGGCAGGTACTTTGCCTGCCATATTTATGACTGTTTCTAGCTGGGACAGTATATGCACATAACAGAATATTGTTTGATGATTGGTTATTCTTATACAAGGAGGTGATGAAAAGTGAGAATAAGTAGAAGCTGGGATTTATTTGGTTCCATTCAGTCACTCATTCCAGAAGGGTATTCTTGCTAAATCAATCCTCCCATTCAAAAATGGACCTGGGCGGTTCAGTCAGTTAAGCATCCAACTTGAGCTCAGATCATGACCTCAGTTTGTGAGTTTGAGGCCCGCGTTGGGCTCTGTGCTGACAGCTCAGAGCCTGGAGCCTGTTTCAGATTCTGCGTCTCCCTCTCTCTCTCTGCCTCTCCCACACTCATGCTCTGTCTCTGTCTCTCAAAAACGAATAAAAAAATTAAAAAATTAAAAAATATATTTTTAGATGTTGACCTTTTAGCAGTACAGAGTGCCCTATCAGTGCCACCACCAGGCACTCTCTTTCAGCGCTTGGCTTTAACCTCTATTTTATGGGGTTATACTCTAGCTTTGGTGAGTAATGTGACCATTGTGCATAACCAGAATATCCCAAGGACCCCCTAGGGAGGTGCCATATTGTGGAATAACAACATCCCTCAGTAGTTCAAACAATTACCAACTTTCCTGTTAGAGTGGGAGCAGACGATAGGCACCAGACGAAAGAATTGGCTTATATTTAGGAGCCATGCATTCAAAAGTGATGTATCTCTGAATCTTGAAGTCACACAGTGTGGTGAGATCCCTCATCAGGAGCCGGTAGAATGCAGGCATGGAGGCTGATGGAGAGTAATTGACCCGCATCTCCCATTATAAGGGCGTGAACTCACTGAGTGCAAGGCAGATGAATCGCCTGCAATGTTTAGATCTTTTATTCTTTTCTTTGTCTTTCTATACACTGGTAGTGAAAGCAGAGTATGTCCTACGTGCATAGTATTCCATTCCACAGACTGTGTTTATCTTACTCTGAATGCGTCCTGGCAGGATGTTCCTTTCCAAAATGAAGAAAGAATTGATTTGTATTTCTACTATTCTTAGTTATATTTATAAAACCATCTGTTATTTATGATAATAATACTTCATATTTTCTGACTCTTTTAAAATAATGCTCACATGGATTAGGTAATTGTCATCTCTAAAGTGAGAATAAAACAATATATTATTGGGGTTTTTATAAAGATTAAATTAGATGGTTCATATAAACCTTTCACCAATAGTGCATGGCACATGTTGACCATGTACTAAATGTGAGCTTCTAGTTACCTCTGTTTCTTTTCCATATCTGTTATCTTGTTCAATTCTTACTTAGTCTTCTAAGCTAGGAAGAACAAGTTATTTCATAGGACTGAAACAGGTTTCAAATGGTGAGCCGCTCTCCCCAAGTTCACAGGTTCTGCCCAGTGAATGTCTGAACCTGGACTAGAATCCATATATCGAGACCTTCTGGCATTTAAGAACAACATAATCTCTTCGGATCTCATAGTCCTCACCAGTAAAACAGTATCTCTAAGGTTCCTTGTGGCTGTTTTGTTATTGCATTTACCTGTTAGTTCCTGGTACTCCAGAGAGCCATGTTACTTCTGACAATTGGGAGGCCACTGTTGTACAGGATGAGAGATACTCTCAGACCAAAGTCCACGGTGACCAGATGAATTTAGTCCCCGGACCAAAGGCTAGGTCCAACAGTCATCCATTCTTTGTGAATTATTTCTGATGTGTATATTCATGGTCTTACTAGCATCACAATTTATTATTTATTGAGTGCCATCTCTTGATGCAGCACTGTGTGGAACACACACCAGACAGGGCTTTCCCCCGAGGACATGGAAATGGAATTCAGATGCTCATGATTCATGAGATAACAATAAAGCTACTCAGGGTGTGCAAACATGATTTGCAATGAGATCAGCCTTGGAAGGCTCAGTTAAAGGAGTGTTTGATAGGAGAGGAAGGGGTGTGTGTGTGTCGTTGCTTGGCACTAAAGGAGCAAGAATGTTTCCAGGTAGAAAAAACATCATGAAGGTCAGCAGCTAAAGGAATCAAAAAGGTGGGAGATAGGAAGAAAACCAAGATCACATCAGTCATCAGAAACGAACAGAGTGGGGAGGAGCAGAATGAGAGCAAATGGCCCTGTCCAGAGTCGGCCTTTGTGGCTGTATCCTAGTGCCGTGTGCAGTTTGTCCTGGGACAGACCAACAGAACATGTCCTGCCTTGTGGAGGGAAGTGGCTCCATACGGCTGCCCAGATCAGGCTAAAGCGGAAAGTCATATCACATCTGTACTGGTTTTTAATCTCCGTTTGGTTTTGTTTGTTCAAGTTAATGAAAATGATGTGCTATTGTTATATAGTGATGCCAGAAAAAGTTTCACCAGAGACTTCAAAAATGTGTTTGGTACTGTGCCCATTTCATGTGGTTTCACTTTCCCCGTTGTCCCTCCTCCTTTTTCTCCTCTCCCCTGAAGCCCTTCTCTGATACTGATAGATTAATATCATGTGACTGGAAGGATATTTGGAGAGAATTCAGCTAAGCTGGCAAGCCAGCCCCTAAAAGATAAAGTGATGGAAAAATCTAAAGGCAAATGGAGCAAGTATCATTTATAAAGGACATGTTTGTAGGATCATCCAATGGAAACACATAATTAATAGCTCCTCAAATTCATAGCCGGAGCTGATGAATTAGGATGAATACATCTCCACCTGGGAATAATTAATAGTAATTTATAAGCTCCTTAAGGAAAGGAACTATGTCTTCACCTTCCTCAGCCAGTCCTCTGGGTGCCATAGAATCTGTTTTGTCCATCTAGTCTTTCAAAATTTATTAGGTATTAGGTATTGTGCAAAGGCATCGGGAGACATCAAATTAAAATAAGGCATCCTTGCCCTCATGAAACCTAAAGCTTTGGGGAAGAAGTTAAAACAAGATAGACTGTGATATCTGCCCTCAGTAAGCTAAAATCAAAGAGAGACGGGGCTGATTGGGAGGGGGAGTATATAGCTCAGGGCTCCCAGTACCAAGTGACAGACATTCTACTCAAACTGGCTTAAAACACAAGTGGGAATTTATTGGCCCAGTCAACTGCAAAGTAAAGAGTATTACTAGATTTAGGCTTATCAAGTGCTCAAGTGACCTACCAGGAATCTGTCTTTCTCCACTGTTTTGGCACTATCATTTCTGAGTTGGGATAATCATAAGAGGGGTTCTATCCGTGTTGTAGCAAAGATAACCATTGGCAGCTCCACACTGATGCTAACCCACCTGAATAACAGAGGCAGCAAAAGAAAACCTCTTCCAAAGAATTCTAGCAAAACTCTTGGGCCTGCATCTTATTGGAGCAACTTTGGTGAATTGACTATCTGTGAACTAATTATTGTTGCCAGACAGATGGAGCAGACTTACGGGTGAGCCTTCGGTCATGTACTGCTTTCCCGGGGCCCAAAAGGAGAAGTCAGGTCTATCCGAATCACAAGACTCCAAGTGATGGAAGGACGTTTGTCCAAATGAAAATGACAGTAAGCAGAATAAGAGGGCACAGATACTGGGTATGTAAAAGCAACAGCTCTGTAAAGCATCACTGACAATCTATGAAGGAATCATTGTGACCCCCAAAGTTGGTCAGGCTCGCAGGGTGGGGATGAAGACTTGGGGTGGAGTGGACATATACTCCACAATACTTCCACTTGTGTATGAAAAAACTTAGTCACGTTGGCATGACTGGGAATTTAGTCATGCAGGCATCAAATGGATGCACAGGTGAGGTGATTTAGGCAATGTCGGAAGGAAGACTAGGAATTACCCCAAGAGAAGGGTGGTAAAGTGTGTGTTCCAGCTTTGGGCTGGACAGGCAGTGATCCAGAGAGAAGTACATAACACATGCAGGTGTAGAAGGATTTGCACAAAAGCATTAACACTGTCACATCAGAGGTAAGGACAAGGAGGAGAAAAAAAGGAGATTATTGATTTTTTTCCCCATGCAACAATATCATTTAACTTGACATAATGCATTTGCATTGCTTTTGTAAAAATTTAGTCCCTTAAAATAACGCAAGACATTTGCAGACAGTAGCATCTAATAGAATTTTAGATCTACGAGACAATTTGGTCATTTCTAAAAGCTGTGAGAAGCAAAGTAACTTTCTTAAATCTCATCCAAAAAAACAAACAAATACTGGAATTACAATCCAAGTTCCTTGGTTAAAAAAAAAATCTATGGGGTTTTATAATTGCCCCCAATCATGGCTTTTATTTTCTCCACCTTTTCTCTGTGCGAATAATTGCTATTTATTGAGCACATACTGACTACTTGGCATTGTGCCAGACCTCAAAAATATAGCAGTGAACATGGCATTTGTGGGTGCCCGGTTTCAGCCTACTTTTAATTCATTCAATAGTGTGTGTCAACTATTGAAGGCAATGGAAACATTAGTAAACTGTGCTTTCAGGTACATGGTTACTAGAAAAAGTTAAACCCGAAACCATGCAATTGTAACTTCGGCGCTATTGTTTAATCTCTCAGTGCAATGTGATATGTAAAAGTTATTTCTATTGAGACGGTTGAAGTATCTCATGTTGCAACAATTACTTCACCTTCAATTATTCATCTTTTAATCACTCTAGGTGACTAATACTGTATTGGCCCTGAATTAGAAAAAGGGGAACAAGAAGTTTGAGATTCCCAAGTTAAGTCCTTCTGGGGATGTCCTCCCCAGGAGACAAATGTCAGCACTCATCTTCCAGCAGGGTGTTTCAACTATTTGTTATGATGAAACAAACACCACGGGAGAGAGATAAACTTAACTTTACCATGGCCCGTGACTTTGTGAGATGCCCATGATTTTGTATGCTACTTTGAAATTTCCCTAGAGTTTTATATGAAATTCCAAGGAAATAAGAGCCCCATTCAGGTAAAGGATGGGGAGAAAGTTAAGTGGAATGATGGGAAAATTTATTCAAACACTCTCACCCAAAAATAGGCTTATATATGAGTTAGGTAGAAAAAGTTAATTTTTTTCTGGACCCATTCCTAATTTGATTCTAGGAAAAGATAGATTTTTAAGACAGATTTTAAAGAGCCAATCTGACTTTAAAATGCTTTAGTTTTCCAGTTGAACATTTCTCCTCCAACATGAACTAAGGCAAGGTAGTAAATTACACATTACTTGATAGGTCTTTGAACTTTCTGGCTGTAATTTACTGTGATGAAGCAGAAAAGCACAAATCTGTACTTCATTGGTCAGAAGGTTTTTGTATGGTTATTGGTCCAATTTCATAATTTACTTTTATAGTACAAAAGACACACCGTGATAATCTGTCTCTCTGATTATTTCTTGGCATCGATGGAGACTTTTGTTTTCTCAAAAACAATCCTATCAGTCATTTAAAAAAATTGGCCCTAAACGCAGTTCTGGACCTAAAAGCAATGCGGCACATCTGGCTTCCCTTCTCCCAATGAGTTACATCTTCATAGGATTTTATTTTTTAATATTTGAGAGTCACTTTTAGGCGTGGTTGGCAGTAAGTACTTATGTCTTCGTGTGTTGGAGAAACAAGAGAAGGCAGAGGAGCAATGAAGTGGTAATGAAGAAATAGGCCTATCTGGAACCAATCAATCAATCTATCAATTAATTCCACAAACATTTGTTGAGTGCTTGCTCATACAGCACCCTGTACTAGGTGCTGGTAATTTTAAAGTGAATAAGATAGACTTCCCTGCTGTAACTGAACTGAGACTCGAGCAAAACAATTCTTAGTCTTATAAACACTTGTTTTCCAATAATTGTGATCCAACTATAATGAAGTTTCAAGGCATTAGGAGATCACATAACAGAGAAGCCTAATCTTGTCTGAGCAGATAACTCTCAGATTTAGGAACCCAGATTTAGGATTCCCCAGGAAAGCCATCCTCATCCATCTAATTGTCAATTTGCCATCTTTCCCCTGGATATCTGACAGAGAGCTCAAACCTACCAGGGACAAAACAGAGCTTTCTACTTTTTGCCTAAAACCTGCACTTTTCCGAGTGTTGCCATTTTAACGTTGCCATTTTCTTTCTTGCTCAGACTGTAAAACCCTGGACAATTGACTCTTGCTTTGCTCTCCCATCCACATTCATTCCCTTAGTAATTCCTGTTGGATGTGCATATAAGATAGCCCTGAATATAGCTGTTTTTCAATAGCTCTCCCACAGAAGAATCACTACCACGTCTCACTCATACAAGAGCTCTCCAACTTTCTCTCTGCTTCTCCCCTTGCACTGCCTCGGTCTACCCTGCCCGCTGGAGCCCCAGTGGAGCTTTCCAGTTGGGTCAGATCCTGGGACTCCCCTGCTCAAGCCCCTGTAAGGGCTTCCTGGTGACATTTGAATTCCAACCACCCTATGCTGTCCTACCCAATCTGGTGCCCCACCTACCTTTCTCTTACCATCTTGTCCCACTCTCCCCTTCCTTCATCTGTCCGCATCTGTTATCTTGTTCCTGACAAGGTGCAGTTTGCACCCCAAGCTCTTCCTTTCATGCTTTTTCCCTGAGTCTGCACACAGCTTGTTCTTTCACTTAAGTGCCTGTTCAAAAGTCTCCTCTTCAGAGACCAAGTCCTGAGCATCCTAACAGTGCCCACCCCCCCCACTGTAACCCCTTGCCTGTTTTATTCTCCTTTGTAACACTTACAGCTACTTGACATTGTATCCTAGATCTATATTCATTTGGGGGCAGGGTCCTTATTTCTTCCTTATATTTTTCTATTTGTGGGATGGATGAATGAAAGCAAGTATGGATGATACAAATGAGGAGAGCGTTGATATAAAACGAAAAAGGGAAGTAGGTATTTTTAAAACGTGCAGAGCCTTCGGGTGCCTGTGTGGCTCAGTCGGTTAAGTGTCTGACTCTTGAATTCAGCTCAGGTCATAATCTCACAAATTGTGACATGGAGCCCTGCTTCTGGCTCTGTGAGTACAGGGTGGAGCCTGCTTGAGATTCTCTCTCTGCCCCTCATCTGTTCTCTCTCTAAATAATTTATTAAAATAAATAAATTTAATAAAATATGTAGAGCCTTGTAGACCATCTTCAGGAGTTTGGACTTTTTCCTAGAAGAAGTAAGAAGCCATTAAAGATTTTAAGTGAAGATGATGATACAATCTTATTTACATTTTTAAAATTTTCTAATGAAATTGTGAGCTTGAATGTTTTCTTGACCTCAGGAATAGGTTCATTGGACTTGCCACTTCTGAATGCATTTTTAGTTGTTTTGTATAAGTGTGTTTAGCAAAAATCACTTGTATAAGATTAAAAACAACTCCTTCTCTAAAGAAGAATAACCTGGTATCATATAATTTTTAATTAGAAGAGCAAGATCTGCTATATGACTTTTAGAATAAAGCATTATTTAAAAATAATTACAGCTTTATTATTGCCAAACAATATATTTTATATTCTTTTATATGTTGTATTAAGCCTCGATAGACTTTGATTTGTCTTTATGAAAGATAGTAACTGAAATAGAATGCCTATTTTGAGTTAGAGCATAAAAACAAAGCCTTTAGGGATTTTTGAATGGAGTCTGGACTACAGCCCTACACATTATTTTAAAAATTTTATTCTATGGGCTATTAATGTTTCCCAAGACATTCAAAGGTGTTTTTATGTAAGTTGGAGTCCAGCGCCAGATAAGTATCAGAAAGGATGGAATAAATGAAATTATGTGTCTTTAATTCAAGATTCCAGCGCCTGTACTTTGCTTATGTGAACTCTGAGTTTCCAGGGCTGGGACACAGAATATAGCATTTCCAATTCCCTGTTTTTCACAGAACACCTCTCCTGAGGAACATGGTTTGGGAATTGCTGATAGACTGAGGCACGAGTGATGTAGGTATAACTCATATGGTACTAGCAGGGACGGCTGCAAGGGTGAGGGACCGGTGCATTTCTGCAGGGCGCAGCACTCAGCAGGAGCCTTGAGGCTGGTTTAAGGCTGTGCGGGCACCATCCTGGAATTTTTCGTGTTCCCTGTCTTCAAACTTAGCTATACCAAAGGACCTTGGAGCATGCGCAGCACACGCCGAGCATCCTTACACTGAGCCGCAGCGCCCGCACAGGAACGGAGAGGCCAGTGTCCGCCCCCAGGACTGGATCAGGCTCCCCGGCGTGCGCATCCACTGGGGTAGCCCGGGGCACTCTGGGGCCCCAAAGGGGACTTAGGTTCACACTGATGACGTCCTTCAATGCATCAGCCTTGGAAGCAGCAGCAATGAGTGGCCGCAGCTCCAAGGAGAGAGCAGAGTTGTGCCTGGGGGCAGAAAGGGGACCCTCGTGGGTGGCCCAACTGTCATTCTCACGCCCAATGTCTTTCCTGTGGCTGAGACAGGCTCTGCGGGTACTCCAGCAATGAACTATTCACTAAATAGTGCAAAAAGCGTACACACGATTGCCCAATAAAGCCTATCAGGGAGTTGCAGGCCTTGTTCAGATTTTAGGTTCTCCGGTTTTGAAAGCTTCTGCAGTGTTGGAAGAAAATGTCGTGCCACAGACTTCGAAATAGAAATTAAATTTAGAGATCATCAGAGTTGTTGGAAAGCAACACTTTCCATGGAAAACTTCAGATGAAACAGTTATTAGGAGGAAGACATCAAAAAAATCTTTTAATTGAAGAAAACAGTGATAGAATGCATAAAGAGGCACTTTGAACAGTATATAATCACGCAGCTGCTTTTGGTTTCTTGTACAAACCCCATGAGTTGCAAGAAATGTCATATGAAACATTAAAATGCCATTGTATACATTAGGTTTACGATTAAATTCAGGCTTTCACAAAATGGACTTGTGAGAAGAATTAAATCTTGTTGGAAAACCGCTCCACATGAATCATTAGCTCTACATGTGCTAAAATTCATATTTGGAATAATGTATCCGAAATTTATCCCTAAGCTGTCACAATCCGTGAATTATTCTTAACAGCTCTAGTAGTTGCGGCATCAGCAGAAACATCTTTCTCAAAATGAAAAATTATCAAATCATTGGTGACATTCTATTCTCCAAGAGTAACTACAATCATTTTCCATTATATCAATGAAAATGAAGTTACTAAAAGTAAAAATTAAATGACCTAATAAATTTTGGCAGTGTACAAGCCAGAAAACTTTTAAGATCAAGATATAAAATATTATTATTTTATTGTATATAATTATGAAACCAAAATGATTTTTTTGCAGTTTATAAGTTTATGCTGGTTCTCATATATCACTATTATCCTTATTATGTTTATAAATATTAATATTTTTGAAGAAAATCTTTATAGTTTTGTTCTTTTCATTGTACTTTGTTCCCACCTTTTTAACAAGGGGAGGTCTCTCATTTTCCTTTTGCATTAAGGCCTGGCAAATTATGTACCTAGGCCTGGATAGGAGGCATGAAATGGTCAGAGTTGTCCAAGCTACTGTTCCCGAGGATGTGTTGGGAATGCTTCCCAGGAAGGGTTAGAATCTTGGGCAAATGCATGATTTGTTCTAAGTTTGGATTCTGTAGCAAAAGGCATGCTTTCTACCAAACAAACTTTAAAATCCTTTTTACCTTATAGGGCACCTGGGTGGCTCCATGAGTTACAGGTCTGACTCTTGGTTTCTTTCTGCTCAGGTCATGATCCCAGGGTCGTGGGATCAAGCCCTGCATCACGCACTGTGCTGAATGTGGAACCTGTTTGGGATTCTCTCTCTCTCTCTTAAATAAAAAATAAACAAATAAAAACAAAATAAAAATAAAATCCTTCCTACTTTCACTGTAGGCTAAGAACCTATCAGACAATGTAGGCCAGGAAAAGAATGTAGAAAGAAGATACAAAGAGTAGTTTACATATGTACCATTGTCAATAGGATTATCAGCAGCTGGTTTCCTTTAAGAATCAGAAGAGTCAAAGTCAATTCCTGATTGTGGATGGTCTCCGATCCTTCAAAAGAAGTTCCCTAAATGGGAAGAGGTATCCTTAGGACTGGCTACTTCCAAAATGTTAAAAGGATTACTTTTTCCTCAAGCCTGAAAACAGGTAAAGTGGGATTTTTGATGTGTTTTTGTGAAAGAGGTGTGTGTGTATATGGTGTCCTTTATCAGGCCATGGCAGTGGCAGTGGTGATGGTGGTGGTGATGATGTGACAACATTGTTGGAAGGCATGACTTGCCTGGGAAGATACGAGGGCAAATATAGCCTGAAGGACCTGGTAAGACTGTGTTATGAATTTGAGGCTTTATTCTAAGATACTGGATGGGCCTATAATTCTGGAAGCAAAATGCATCACTTCTTCAGTCATCTTTCTGCTCATAATGTGACATGGAATACATCGTTTCCCACAGCATAATTCAACAAGAGTTTACCAGAGCGAACTGTTGATTGATGATGTCCTTTTGGTGAATTGGGAGGTGTGATGAAAATTACAGCTTCCTTACTTTGTGAGGAATTTTCACAGGTCATTTCCCACAGGAAAAATTCACCCATGTTTTTGTTCTACGAAAGCTCCATGGCTACACAGGATGCTTTATGGCTTATTTCACTCCCTTTGATGAATTGATAAAGTGCTTTGAGCAAGCATCCAAAGCATGAGCACAATGTAACAATGAGCCTGGGTAGATAAGAGGAAAAATGTTAATTTTATGATTTTATATTGATGAAAGCTTTCCCAGACACAGTATAATCTGACAGATCATACAACTTCAGTGACTACTGAAAAACTTTGTTTTGAATGTGACCAAACACTGAATTTAAAAATCCAGGTGCAAGGAATAGGACTCATATAACAAAAGGAATATAAACGAATTTAAGGACATGTTCTAAGAACTTAAAGTAACACTCAAATTTGCAAAAATTACTAGGTTACTTCATTTTTCATAGACTGTAATAAAGTACAACTTAACACTGTAATGTGATATCTTCAGAGCTTAATTAAAAATTCCATTCTAAACTTCTATATAATTTGTGGCTAAGAACCATTCACTTTTTTTAAATTACCATTACCAGCTCTAGCAATTGGCTTTCTTTTCAAGAGCGTGTTCCACTAAGAAACAAAACTGTATTACCTCTCAAGAACTGCTAAATAAATCGCAACAAGTCGTAGGAGAGACAGATTTGAATGCTTCTAAAACTTAGGTAGTTGACATAAATGAAAAAAGGAGAATAATCATTTTCAAAAACATTGCCGATTCAGATGACTATTCTTTAACTGTAAGAAACACAATGGTTCATTTGTGATAATAAAAGGCACCTCACCTTGTTTCACCTGGGAAGTAATAGGAAGTGGGAAGGAGCCAGCCAATGGAAGAGGACACATCCAACTAATTCTTGACACATAGGAATTTTTAAGGAGTAACTATAAATAATTTTTCTTTTACTTTCTTTTCTAAAAAAATACATCACTTCTCTCAGTTTTTAAACCTCGGCTGGATTTTTAAATGCCACAGAGACCAAACAAAATATGTCAGCAGGCTGATTAACTCCAGGGGCAGACAATTTGTAAACTCTTGAGTACAGAATAGTCAAGCACTATTGAGATGCTATGCTAGAGTTTGCTTGAGCAGTGTTCTCCAAAGAGGGAGAGAGAGGAAGTAACAGGGAGAGAATGAAAGAGAGAGAGAGATCGAGATCAAGTTCAAAGTGTTTTATTAATAGGTGTGAACAATCCTAGAAATGTCAAGAACTTGGCTGTGTTAAACTCACCAGTTACAGCACACCAGCCTTACAACTCATGGGCTTCATATTAGTTTCTCAGACAAAGTAAAAAATCATGGCAGACACTCAGGGCAGCTTAAGGCCAGATGAAACTGCATCTATAAAATGCCAGGTGTCTATTATATCATGATTCTATTACCGATAAATTATATTAAAAACAAAGGACAAAACTGAACAGTGTTTCTTAGTTTAAGGACTAGGAGATTCGACTCATATCAGTGTCAAGCCAGAACATTTCCTCGATGAAGTAATATTTGTTTTAACTCTTACATGAATTATTGGGATTATAGAAGAGAGAACGAATGAATTGTTTCAGTGACCTTTGGAAATGTGGAGAAAGACTCATGCACAATGAGTTTCGCAAAAGCAACTTTCCTTATCAACTGCCTGGAGCCCTAGAGAATTATTTATCCAGCGCCTACTCTATTAGCACTTACTTTATGGAGCTAAGGGGAGGCTCTCAGTGGGCAGAAGTACTCCATGGTTTTTCCATATTTCATTCCTTTTTCTTCCCATGGAAGGAGTAAATCTCACTGTGATCTTTCTAATGAAAGGGCAGTTTTCAGTCTGGTAATTAGGCAGGCACCCATCCATTCTGATGACTTTATGATGGCTTGTTTCATTTCAGTTTATCAATACATTAAAACGTCTTAGAATAGTTAATATATAGAGAACCCTTACTTTGTTACTAGGTATTTATATATGTCATGTTGAATCTACATTAAAGACACAGAAGATTTATTCTATAATCTCTATTTTCTACTAGAGAAAGGTCATCTCAGAGCAAAAAAAATATGAAACCCAGAGTGCTCATTAGTGGCTGAGCCATGATTTGAACCCAGGTTTTCCTGATACCAAAATCTGGGTTCTTTGTATCATACAACATTGTCTCAATTTACTCAACGCTTTTATTAAGGTCAGTAGTGTGCAAAGTTTGCAGTAAGAGACACTTAATAACAGTCTGCTTTTTTGTTGGTTTGTTTTTAAATTCATTTAACTCTTAGAAAACTGACTTCTTTTCTTCCCTTTTCTCTTTCTTTCTTTCTTTCTTTTTTTTTTCTTTTGCTAATAAAGAATCTGAGACCCTGAAATATTTTGCAATTGGGCAACATCACTAGAGAAAAGTATACTGTGAAGCTTCTCAAGGAAAGAAAGCAACCTGAAGGAGGTCCCATTCATTTGGATGCATGAATGCTGGAAAAGTCCCATGCTTTAACTACCATTGATTTGCTGATTAGGCTTGATTTTCTCTCCAGCTCTTGACATCTCCAATGAGCTGTAGAGCCCTAAAGCCATTTGTCTGTCTGATGTATTCATTTGGATGTATAATAAGGCACTTCAAACATTACAAATCCAAAGCAGAATTTTCCTTTCCAAATTTGATCTTCTATTATTCATCCCTTTCCTAGGAAATGGCACAACCATCTGCCAAACATCAAGAAGACATCCTGGAATCTCCTTTCCCCCACCTACCCGCTCTAATACTTTAGAAGTCTTCCGACTTTACTTCCAAAATGTATCCTGAATTTGTTCATCTCTTCATCTTTACCATATCGCCAGAGTTCCAGTCACCATTATTTCTTGGTTAGACTGTCCCCTTAACTTGCTAACTGGTTTCCTTATTTTTACTCTTGTTACTTTATTGCCTGTTTTCCGTAAGCAGCTGGTGTGATTTTCTTACGGTGTAAATCAGATCATATGATATCCTTATATAAAACCTCACAATGGCTACTTCTTTGGTGTTTCTTTCTACTCTCTCAGGCTTCTTATTTTCCGATTCTATTTGGCTATATTTCAGTTTTTTAAAAACTTCATATCTGTTCTGTATTTATATTATCTTAGCGGTTAGCTAGCTATATAGTTAAAGACTTACCCACTCCTCTCTTCTTGCTCTGATTCATTTAGGTAAGACTATAAAGTTACAATAATGATATTTTAAAAATTTAATGTTCATTTAGTTTTCAGAGAGAGAGAGAGAGAGAGAGAGAACATGAGTGGGGATGGGCCAAAGAGAGAGGGAGACACATAATCTGAAGCAGGCTCCAGGCTCTGAGCTGTCAGCACATAGCCTGATGTGGGGCTCAAACTCACGAACCTTGAGATCATGACCTGAGCCAAAGTTGGATGCTTAACAAACTGAGCCACCCAGGAGCCCCGATAATGATGATTTTTAAATAAACATATCATTCATTCCATTTCACAAAAAAATATTTATTGTCAGATACAGAGATGTGTTGCATAGCTCCCCCTTTGAGAAAGGAGCTCCCCAACTGCAAGGAGTATGGTTAGTTGACCATATTCAGATGTCATCTTGATTATCAGGGTCTGCCTCTGCTTTCTAACTGAGGTCATGCTATTTGAGAAGCACTGTAGCCAACAAGTGAGCAAGGTGGTAGTTGAGGTCATGATTTTCTGGAAACAACACCTAAATAATGACTAACTAAAGCAGTAGGATAGAGACTAGTCATTTATGTCCAACATGGAATGCCTCTAAAGGGAAATCTTTGCTCTAAATAAACATGCTAGGTTTTCATATGGCCAACAATATTGTCAGTAATAGGGCATGAAATATACTTCCAGATCTATTCAGATCTATTATGAAAATCAACCTGCTGATTCACAGGGTATTTGGTTCTTGGGGAAAATGTACACTTCATAAATAATAGAACTGTCCCTGACATTAAACATAAATGGAAAGAGGGACAATACTTTGAAAATTGTTTCTAAGGCACTATATTAGTTATCTGTTGCTGTGTAATACATTATCCCAAAACTTACTGGCTAAATAATAATTAACATTATCTCACACACATTATGTGATTCAGAACTTTGGGAGTAGCTTAGCTGGGTAGTTCTGGTTCAGGATGTTCATGATGCTCCAATCAAGATATTGGCCAGGGTTATGGCCATGTGAAAGTCTGATGGAGCCATAGTGGCCCACTTCCAGGCTGCTCACTCACATGACAACATATTGGTGTGGGTGTTGGCAGGAGGTTTCTTGTCCTCGCTATGTGGACCTTTCTCTAAGGCTATCTAAGTCCTCAATGTATGGCACTGACTTCCCCCAGAGATCACAGCGAATGATTCAAGAAATCAAGATAGAAGCCATAATGTCTTTTATAACCCCCTCCTTGAGAATCTCATACCATCATTTCCAGAATATCCTATTGGTTGCTCAAGTCAGCCCTATTTATTATGAGAGGGGGCTGTATAAGTGCACGCATTGGGAGTCATCTTGAAAGCAGACTACACGATCACTCACTAATTCATTGATTAACACATTGATCAAATCTCCCTGAGTATCTAATGTAAAACTGTCTGGGCTAAGCTCTAGCAATAGTTGCAAGAGAACAAATGGATCAAGTTTTACTTTCTTGCAGCTTATATCTTGGTTGAGGTGTGGAAGAACAGAGAATAAAAAAATATATGTATAATGCATCAGGTAGTTACACATCTATAAACAAAAAGCTGCTTAAGAAAGAGAAATTGGTAAGAGGGTTGGCCCTATTTTTATGGCTTGTTCAGGTAGATTTATGTGATAAGGTGCTATTTGTGCAAGAACCTAACTAAAGTTAGGGGTGGGAGAAGGCAGCCCAGGTGGCTGAGGTAGGAGCAGAATATTTCAGGCAGAGGAAACTTTCAGTGCCAATGTTGGTGTGAAAATGCACAGAAGAGCAAAGCAGCCTACAGTTGGTAGCTCAGAAAGATTTCCTCAACTATATGTTAAACCTACTATTAGACTTGAAGTCACCCGTCACTTTTGATTCTCTTCTGTTTTTCTCTTTTAAAATCTAAGTTCAACATTTAAAGCCCATCTAATACAGAAGAATTTTCTTACCATAAAACTCACAGTTTATAAATATTATTTTTCACTCACTTCATATTGGCTTATGTCGCTCCTTAGGGCAGTCTTCCCAGTGGCTGTTCCAGATTTCTCCACGGTTCTTAAGCTCCAAACTCCAACTGACCCACCATTCTTCCTGGTAAATTGTCACTGACTCTCTTCAAAAGATCAAGGCCATTTGCCAGACACTATTTTTTTTTTTTTTTTGCCTCAAAACTGTGGTAAAAACCTTGCACATAAGTTCCTTATTTTGTGCCTTTAAAGGGACATCTACCATCCCTTCCAAATGTTGCCTCTTTCACCTTTGCTTCAGATGCTCTCCTTTCCATGTCTTCTAGGGTCTTGGCCTTAGCCCGCTACCCCCCACCTACTTCCTTCAAGTTTTATTTTCTTTGTCATTACACACTGCTTCTTTCCCTCTATCAAAAACCTTCTGCTGACTCTTCTATCCTTAGCAAATAATTCTCCCTTCTCGCTTGTTACCCTTAGACCACCATTATTTAGAGAGGTCAACAGAATCACTTAATGTGTTAGGTAAAAAGGCAGAGACCTAGTTTTCTTCCCCAGATCTATTTACCCAGATTTTCCAGGGGTTGGGGCCAGGAGACTGTATTTTGAAAACTTTCTCTCTGTCTCTCTGATGAGCACCAGTACTGGAGACCTGCAGGTGTATACTGATTTTCTTCTGACTAAATGTTAATTCATTTTCTTATGACATTCCCATTCTCAATCTCTTTCTTCTATAAAATCTAATTTATCAAACCTTCAATGGTATCTTGATATTTTATGACAACGGACTTCTTCTCCATCTGTGGTATGTTTGTATTTACCGGATCATCTGAGGTTATCAACTGTCATTACCTTTCTCTAAACTTTCTCCTCTCTGTCAGGTTCTGTCATACTGAAATCACAAGGTTAAGACATTAGAAAAAATTTCTTTAAGTAGTGATTAAGTAGTGATCATTTTGTATGTATAAAACTCAGAAATAAAAAATTTAAAATAAGTAATTACCAGAACTGAAGCTTATTATTCTTGAACCCCATTTTTCTAAATATCCTGAAGAACATTTGGGGCACTGCAATATCTTCATCTTTATTTCATTATTCTTTGGTCCTAATTGCTTTCTAGAATCCATGTAAAACAAAACAAAACAAAACAAAACAAAACAAAAACCTTAACAAAAGTAGCATTTCCTTTAGCTTCTATATGAGAAGAATATTGGGACAAAAAGATATCTTTTTCTACATGGCAGGTCCTACATCAATTAACTGATTCTTTGTGTGAGTCCACAGTGAAAAGTTTAGAATTCTAAAGCAAGTCATTAATTAGAAGCTTTTCTGTTTGAAATCTTGTCACCTTCTGCTTTCTCAAGTTGATGTTTATTAGTAGGGGCAGTAGTGACCCGTTGTCTACTAAAAATGCAGACTCCCTTTCCATTGCATGGTGTCATCACCAGAGAGGGCTGCCCTGTCATTGGCAACATCTCCCAGCCTCCTCCCACCTTGCACCTTGCACACATCCAGGTGTGGCCTCAGAACATCCTCACCAATGGAATGGAGCCCGGAGAGTTTAGAAAGCAGGTGAGTTTTGAGCCCTAAAGAGCTCTCAGAGATCCGGAGAGATGACTATCCCATGTGATTGAAGGAGCCTGGTTTCCTAAACATCATCCACAGCAAGGAACTCTCTCCTGGGACTGGCAGGAACAAGTACCAAAGAAATTTCTGTTGTGTTAGACCATTCAAATATGAAAATGTGTTTATTTCAGCAATAATCAATCTCATTCAGTTGTAATGAGTTATTGCCTGCACTAGTCTCTTAGCCTTTTGCTGATGATTTTGTTTTCTTCAATTTTTCAAATGGCTGAGCAGAACCATTGATGGTTTCCTCTTCCCCACCCCGTATGTACATCTTAAGAGGCACAGACAAAATGGAAAATGGTAAGATGGTAAAACCCAAGACCCGTGGCCTACTCCCCCAGATTGTCCAGGGTCCCTGGCCAGTTTCCCTAATCCCTCTCCCTCTAAAGTCAAATCATGTGATACAATAAAAATTATAACTGACTGGGGCCAGCAAAACATACAGGACTTTAGAATTGACTCAGTTCTACCACAGGTTGTGCTGTGTGACTCTACACATGTATCCTAACCTCTCTAGGTTTCTGTTTCCACCATGAGAGGTGAGACAGATTGAAAACCTCTAAGTTCCTCTACAAGTCAAATTAAAAATGAAGATAATTGCAATGCTTATAAAAGAAGACTAGACAAATGTAATATATTTTAACCCACTCTTTAAGAACGACTCAGCTAACTCTTTCTAATAGCATATTTTAAGAAAGGCACTGCATTTGAAGGTGTGAAGGAGAAAATAATAAACAATCCTTGGCCCCAGGAAAGTGTATGTGACAAATGGGATACTGAAATAATTGCTACAGTAACTAGTTTCTCAGTTGGTTAAAAGGGTTGGGGGGAGGCTCTGGCAAGACGTATAACTTAAACCCTGAGAAATGCAGAGTTTAAATTGTTCAGGTCAAATGTTTACTCTAGGTGAATAAAGGTGGATGGGCTGAGCTGGTACAACTAGCTGTTGGGACATTACTTGCCTGGAACATCCTTGGAGTGTCACTGAGTCTGGGTTTGTCCCTGGACCTTAGAGTCTTTGTAAAGCAGTTCAGATTTCAGACCAGATAAAATCCTTGTGCTTGAAACCACACAGGCTTCTGTGAATTCTCTGGATGAACCAAGAATTATAGCATTATCCTGTGCTGCACAAAAGTATGAGTGAAGTACTGTGACTTGGCTCTAAGTGGACCCCGTGTTGACCTTGGACCCAGGCAGAAAGGCAAAAGGACAAAAAGGGCCTCTCCCACCTTGGAGGAACCTTTCCCCTTGACCCTCCACTTCAACAGGTCCCACTTCAGCCCTTCTCAAAGCAGTCAAGGAAAGGTGCCACCCAGAGTTAAGTCTTCAGCATTTCCAGACCATGTTCCATATAGGGCACACCCCAGAATTCCCTCTCCAAGTGGTTCTGAGACACTATCCGAGCCTGTGAGGGCCTCTTGGCTGGTCTGTCCTCCCACGGATGGCCTGAGCTGCCGGTATGTACTCCCCTGGGCTGAGATTTGGCCAATGGCCAAAGTTGGCTCTTTTCACGGATGTGTAGGGGGTTTGCACATATGGGCTGAGGTGACCACAAACATGCAGGTGTGGCCTTTCGTGATGTAAGAGGAATGGGAAGGCTGGAGACCAGGTTCTTGCTTGGATCTTTGAGGAATCAGAGAATTCAAAATTTAACCCTATCTTCCAGATCATTTTGAAGATAGGAGATCTGGATCTTCCTTTGCATTCTCACTCTGGGCTCTATGAACATAAATGGAACTGCATGACTAGCTTGGCATTACAGCACAGGAGAAAGTTGGAAGGTATTTTTGCCCCAAAGCACCTACCTTGATTGACTTCCTTACCTGCACTAAGGCCCCTTAACTTCCCTTGGGCAAACTCAGACCAACATAAGGTATGTGTGTATGAGTGTTTACACTGATGTAGAGACTTTATTAGGGTTTTACGCTTCCTAGAGTCAAATGCTTTGCTAATGGCACAGTTTTCACATGTGTGATGGCTGATGCCTGCTGAGTCCATTTCACTGTGGTTACTTAGACACACTGTCTCCCAAAATAGTCGTTCTGCCTAGTGGTCCACAGATTCACTTGGATGGGAAATGTTCACATCCTAGCTTCAGTCCCCAAATTCCTGCCCATCAATTCTATCTTACACTAGTGGCAGCTGTTCAAGCAAGTATTACTGTGGGGATCCATTTGAGAGATTCTTTTTATACAGTTGTTTAAACACCAGGATAGGTTTCCCTTTCTTTCTTTTTTTTTTTTTAAGTTTATATATTTATTTGTAGGGAGAGAGAGAGAGAGGAGTGCACATGTGAGCAGAGGAGGGCCAGAGAGAGAGGGAGAAAATCCCAAGCAGGTTCTGAGCTGTCAGATTAGAGCCCGAAGGTGGAGGGTGGGAGTGGGAGGAGTGGGGGTAGGAAGAGGGCTTGATCTCAAGAACCATGAGATCATGGGGCACCTGGGTGGCTCAATTGGTTAAGCATCGGACTTCCACTCAGGTCACGATCTCATGGTCCGTGAGTTCATGCCCCAGGTCAGGCTCTGTGCTGACAGCCTGGAGCCTGCTTTGGATCCTGTGTCTCCCCACCCCTCCTTTCACCTTACTTTGTCTCTCAAAAATGAATAAATGTTAAAATTAAAAAAAAAAAAAAAGAACCATGAGATCATGACCTGAGCCCCTGAGCCGAGATCAAGAGTCAGATGTGTAAGGCGCTGAGCCACCCAGGCGCCCCTACCAAGACAGGTTTTAATGGAGATAAAATCAACTGGATTACCTTACAAGTATAAACCTGTTGCTATAGTTTTCTGTGAGTGTGGGTCTGTTGTATAGATGCTTTAGTTATGGCCTAGTTAAGTATTGTTACCCTATAAATCAGTGCTATACAACACATCCTAAGTACTTTGGAAGGATTTTGGGTGGGCTAAACCTGACTGAGTGTTAAGATCTAAAACGGTTTGTTATTTTTCCCCTTGACAGTAAATTCTAAGGTCTTTTCTCTTTATAGAATTGAATGAATGAAAACAGCAGATGGCTTTCAGTCCTTTGTGGCTCATCCAAGCAACTAAAACTTTCCTCAAAGCTCTAGCAAGGTGCTAATCTGTAGGAGTGGCGAACTCACCTATGATAGGGGCCAGACTAAAGGGATTTAAATTAATGGGAGAACATTTGAGCCCTTATTTTACCTCTAGCCATTTATATTCCTTTTTAAAAAAGAAAAATACCAGGTGGCAAGCAATACTGGTTAGACCAGTTTGCACCCAATGCTTTGGGGGTGATCTATGTGGTGTAATTTATGATTTATGTGTAATTAGAACACAGAGAAAGTCCCTTTGGCCTCAACTAGCTCACTTATGTGAATGAAACAGTTCTTGAAATTCCAGAGTCATTATTTTAGATTAACCAATCTGTCTCTTTATACACTTCAAAAAAGAATAAAAGAATGTGTCTGTAAGAACAGTGTATTTATATCAAGAATTTTTCCTGATGTGGAAGAAGATAAGATATAGTTGCTACAAAGGAGTACAAAAAGAGACTGGGAAATATAATGTTCTAAAGAAAACTCCCATATTTATTCGGTTATGACTGCCAAGCATTCTTCTTTTTTTTAATGTTTATTTTTGAGACAGAGACACAGCATGAGTGGGGGAGGGGCAGAGAGAGAGGGAGACATAGAATCGGAAGCAGGATCTAGGCTCTGTGTTGTCAGCACACAGCCCGACTCAGGGCTCAAAACTATGAACGGTGAAATCATGACCTGAGCCAAAGTCAGGCGTTTAATCGACTGAGTCACCCAGGCGCCCCTGCCAGGCATTCTTTAAGAGGGTATCTCATTTGTTTCTCAAACAACATTGTAGGGGCTCCTGGATGGCTCAGTAGGTTAAACGTCTGACTTTGGTGCAGGTCATGATCTTATGATTTGCGGGTTTGAGCCCTGAGTAGGGGTCTGTGCTGACAGCTCAGAGCCTAACTGCTTCGGATTCTGTGTCTCCCTCTCTCTGCCCCTCCCCCGTTTGTGTTCTATCTTTTTCTATCTCAAAAATAAATAAACATTAAAAACAACAACAACAAAAAAGACAACATTGTGATTTGGGGAGGAGTATTCTTGTCCACACGAGAAAACAGTCTAGGAGCCATGAAGTAGCTTGCCAAAGATCATATAGTGATAAGAGGCATTGAAGATTCAAACCTAAATTCTTTTGTCCTGAGTTTCATGCTTCCCCTACTGCACCTCGGATTTCCTAAGTCATGTTGTCTGTCAATAAATTTGTGATATTCTCTGTGGTGGATGACTATAACTTAAATTATCCAAGCACCTTATAAGTGTGATAAGCTCTTGGGCTCAGGAACCAAGGGGTTTGGGGGCAAGTCTCAATTTTAGCAACTTACTGCTTATATAATTTGGGGCATACTACTTAAGCCCCTTGGACCGGATCTATTAGTAAGGATAATAATCTTACTTATCTCATGGGGTTATTATGAACATGATTTGAATGACTACATGCAAAGATATAAAGTGCTTAGAACAATTCCTAGCACACAGTAATTTCCCAATAACTTTTGTTGATAGATAAGTAAACTGGAAAGAAAAGTTGCCTTAAGTCAAGAGCAAATAAACTAGTAAGAAAACTAGTAAAAAAAACTTGTTTATTTTATACCAGGGTTGTTCTATACTCTGCTGCATGGCTATGAGGACACTTGCAGATCTGACAGAACCAATATTTAATACCCAGGATGGGTTCACATGTGGGTGGAGCTGAAAGAATTCTTCATGCACAGAAAATAATTTCCAGGTTTTGAAAGCCACTGCCAGTATAAAAGAGAGTCTATAGACAATGGCCGTGGCTATAAGTGTCCACATTGGAAGTCTGTTTTCAAAAGATAGCAGTTGGGGGGACAAACCCTTAACTAGAGTATTGATTGAGTGACATGCATACAGGGAAGAGGTGAGTAAGTCTGGGCAGACACTGGCATTAGGAGATGGTTGGCCAAAGAAAGAAGGCCTCAAGCAAGGAGACCACAATTCTCCTAGTTTGTAATGTTTGTCTCAGGCTCAGTGCTGAGTCAGTGGAAACAACAACTCAGATTTACAGTTGTAAAATATATCTTTACAATGGAGCGCCTGGGTGGCTCAGTCAGTTAAGCATCCAACTTTGGCTCAGGTTGTGATCTCATGGTGCGTGGGTTGGAGTCTCGCATCAGGCTTTATACTGACAGCTCAGAGTTTGGAGCCTGCTTCAGATTCTGTCTCCCTCTCTCTTTCTTCTCCTCCCCCACTCATACTCTGTCTGCCTTTCTGTCTCTCTCTTTCTCAAAAATAAATAAGGGATGAGCACTGGCTATTGTGTGTAAGTGATGAATCATGGGAATGTACCACCAAAACCAAGAGCACAATGTTAGGCAATGTGACAATAAATTATATTAAAACAATAATAATAAATTAAAAAATATTTTTAAAAATTTAAAAAGGATATCTTTACAATGTGCTTCCTTGTGCAGTGAGGATGATTCTTTCTTTCACTGTCTAATTTTCATTTTCCAGATGATGACATTGAAATCTAGAAAGATTAAATTAACAACCCAGGGCCACAACAACACGTTGCTAAGAGAGTGCTTGAACCTGGATAGCCAGGTCTCCCTTTCTTTTCATTTCAGGAGGCTGCCTCTCAAGAGGAAATTGCTGAGTACTGGGTTCTGGGAATGAAAAGGAAATGGAAATGTGGGATTGGCTATTTACGTGAGTAGTAGATTCTACACTATTCCTTGATTTTGCTAGTTTATAAATCCATCATGGAAATGGCCTCTGTGACTCCAGGATGAGCTTGGTTTGTGAGTAAATACTACACTTCAAAAATATGCTCCCTACTAATTATTTCATACTGATTAATATGATTAATCGGCTCTGGAAGTTAAATATATCTCAGGAGCCTGGAATCTGACCAGAGTTTCCCAAGATATTTTATTGCATGTTCATAAAATTGCACAAGCCCCACAATTATGGCTTCTGACTAAGTCTTTCTGCAAAGAACAATGATTTAATTAGAGATACTAAGAAGGGTATTTCTCACAGATCTTTGTAATTTTGAAATTGCAATCCCAGAAAAAATCCAAAGTCCAAATGAGCCAAGTCCAAGCCACATAGTCAACCTACCAAGTGATGGTAGGTCTAGAGCCAGGATGAAGAATTTCGGTCTGGATGGAAACCATCAGCTTCCTTTCTTCCCTTGACAGTGGATGCACAATTAAAAATAGGACGTAATTACTGTTCTTTTGTGTTTGAAGGAAAACTCACCAGGCGAAAGGCCGCTGGAAGAATTAAACCACAGGTGAAGGCAGCTTGCAACTTGGGAGGTAACTGCCACGTGATTTATTCTGCATTGTGAATTAGGCACCAGATGAAGAACATACTGCTACACATAATACGCAGCAGCAGATTCCTATAATAAGCAGCAGGGGATATTTTCATTTTTCAAATTATCATTAAGGTAGTGCAAGGCAAAGATGATTTTAGCAAAAACATTCACTGAATTGTAAACCCCAAGCTGAAACAAAGCTTACGAACTTGCAGGCCCCTTCCCCAATGGAAAACAACTTTTATCCAAGCATATGTGTAGCTTTTTCATAACTTATAGTCTGCCTACTTCCTGAGAGGAATTGAAGCAACCTAACTCTAAAGAGAAAGCAAACCAGAATTCGAGGCAAACTAAAGTTTGGGGTGTGTGTGTGTGCGGGGGGGCGGGGGGTATGTGTGTGTGTGGATACATGTATCCAGAAGAATTCTAAATCTTTATTTTTTTAATGAAAGAATAAGAGAGCTGAACAATATCAGAATATATTCTGAACCTAATTCCACCAAACTAATATATATGTTTTTTTTTTTTTTTTTTTTACAAATAGTTTATTGTCAAATTAGTTTCTACATAACACTCAGTGCTCATCCCCAAAGTGCCCTCCTCCATGCCCATCCCCCCCTCCCCCCCACATCCATCAGTCCTCAGTTTTTGTCAGCATTCAAGAGTCTCTCATGGTTTGCCTCTCTCCCTTTCCCCCACCATTTCCGCCCTTCTTCTCCCCCTTGTTCCTCCGTCAAGTTCCTCCTAATCCTCCTATACGTGCAAACTTATGGTATTTGTCCTTCTCTGCCTGACTTATTTCGCTCAGCATAACACCCTCAAGGTCCATCCATGTTGCTACACATGGCCAGATTTCATTGTTTCTCATTGCCATGTAGTATTCCATGGTATAGATAAACCACATCTTCTTGATCCATTCATCTGTTGATGGACACTTAGGCTCTTTCCATGTTTTAGCTATTGTGGAGAGTGCTGCTATGAACATTGGGGTCCATGTGCTCCTATGCCTCAGCATTTCTGTATCCCTTGGGTAAATTCCTAGCAGTGCTATTGCTGGGTCATAAGGGAGTTCTATTGTTAGTTTCCTGAGGAAGCTCCACACTGTTTTCCAGAGGGGCTGTACCAGTTTACATTCCCACCAACAGTGCAGGAGGGTGCCCGTTTCTCCACATCCTCGGCATCTAGAGTTCTCTGATTTGCTCATTTTAGCCACTCTGACTGGCGTGAGGTGGTATCTCAGTGTGGTTTTGATTTGTATTTCCCTGATGAGGAGGGATGCTGAGCATCGTTTCATGTGTCTCTTGGCCTAATATATATGTTTTTAACCTATCATAATGCAGGGGTCAGATCACCACTGGTTGCCCTTTGGAAGGTCTTTCATGTTTTATTTGAAGCTTTTAGTTCAGTGACGCTCTGTAACGCTAACTGCTAGTGCTCATAAAATTGTGTTTTCCTCCTTTCTCTGACACATTGCTAGACTACCTTTCTCAAAGTTCCTATATCTAGGTAGGGCTGGGGGACTGGTTCTTAACAGTTGAGTGTGAACAGGAGCGTTGTTTGCCACCTCCGAGCTGAGGAATCGAAGAGCAGTTGTGCCTTCCCTAAGCATCATTTTCTTCCTCGGCCACTGGCTGAATGCTGAAGACCGTTTCTGGAGGCTTCTCCAGCAGCAGTTCTCAAAATGGGGTCTGTGGACCACTACCATGCACATGGCCTGGCTACTTGTTCAAGATGCATACACCCGGAGACCTACTAACTCAAAAACTCTGGAGGTGGGGGCCTAGCAATCCATCGATTAACAAGTCCTCCAGAATCCCGGGGATTCTGTTGCACATCAGATCTGGGGACCACCGTGCTAGACAGTAACAGGACCACAAATTAAAAGAATCCGGTTCCCTGGAGGGCTGCACAGAGCAGAGACTCCTCTCTTATCTCCCTTCCCGCTTCATTGGACTACATCATAGGACAAATTTCTTATTATATTAAGACTGAATATTCAGGTTGCGTTCTACGGCAGTTAGTCTATTCTGACTAATACTGCCCCTTGTTCCTCCTTCTGTGATTGTTCTTCATGAATGTAACAGTTTTCTGCTTTTTGCCAAGCCACTGCAAATTCTATATGGGATAGTAAAGAAGGAATAAACTACCACTCATTGTTTTCCCTTAGGTTTTGCTAAGGGAATCCCTCTTTGAATTTTCATAGACTCGTACAATATGGGTACCACCTTTCTACATACTCCTACAGGATTTCTGCCCTTTGAGGACCTGGGGTTCCCTAATATGAAACAAGCTTATCAAACACCTAAATTTTGGCATAAAATTACATAAGACACTCTCTGTCCCATAGAGATGAAAACTTTAAATTTTACCCTACATTTTTTTCTGGTAAATTTTCTCACTATTGGAGAAATGCTTTTCTCCCACATGAAATATGTATTTATACCGAATATGTGATTTCATTCTGTCCAGTCATGGTCTTTCCCTAAGATTTTTCTAAGTGAGGTTATTAGAAATATTTTAACTGGTCTCAGCATTGTAAGGTTGTGACCCTGAAGCTGTATGTTGCCACGTTGACTGTCATATGGAAAAAGTCTGTTGTGAGACAGAAAGAGGCACACTCTGAGATAAAGTGTCAGTTCTAAAAATATCCTAGCCCCTGAATCCAGTCATACATGAAGTTGGATTCACATCTCTGTGGTTTGGATACTTAGGTCAATAAACTTTCTTATTTTGCTTCAGATTGTTTGAACTGAGTTTTTATTACTGGCTTTTAAAAGCTGCCAATTGCTATGACTGTGGAAATCAATTAGTTCATTTTTGAAAATAGGGGATTACAATAAGCCGTGGGCTGAAGAAGGGAGAAGAGAGAACTAGAAACGTAGAATGAAGTGAAAAAATAGCATGACAAGGAGAGACAGGATAGAGAAATGTCAGATGAATGAAGAAAGTCATCTCGGGAAAGATAGGGCATCACTCTCCAGACCTAATCATTTATTTAGGAACTTCATCATTTTTGTCTTTTTAAAATACATCTATGGTATTAAAAAAATAAACTAAAAAAACATGTAGCCTCTTCCTAAGTAATAATGTCCACAAATCCATGATTTTGGTTTGGAAGCATTGACAGGGTGGAGGAGAGAAAAGAATCAACCTTCCTCATTCCATATCTTGAATTTAGCTGGCGTGAGAGCCGTTTCACTGCTTCAGCTGTTAGCTTGAGTGAGGGCTACAGTGGACAGGCAGCCCCATGACGTATAGACTTAACATGGCTGCCATGGGCCACATCAATTATTTAAACATTGAAATGCTTCTGTGATAGCTGGAAAACAGCCATTTCTCTGAGCCCATACACTGTTCCAACTCCCTGGTAACCCTAGTTACCTTGGCCTCTCCTTAAGACTCTCTGGACTACCCCAAGATTCAGAAGGAAAGGGGGCACTTCCACTCCAGCAAGGAGCCACTGGGACCTTGCAGAGGCCCGACAGATAGCTCCTATTGTGATCGGTTGGTGGCTTTGCCATCTGGTTGTGAAATAATTAAAGACACCTGAAGATACACCTCTACTGCCATATAGATCACAATCAGTAGTACTTACTGCTTTATTTGTCTGTTTTTTCTTTCCTAATCATTACTCATCTAAGGATTAGAACTATATTATATTTGTCATTTTTTCCAGTATCTAATATGAATGGTGTCTTTAAGCTGAAAAGAGGTGAGGACACGGCCAGGAGCTAGAACCTAAATTGCTGTCCCTTTGGCCTCCACATTAGCTGTGCTGTAGAAAGACATTCATACCTTGGCTGGAGGCAATTGAGTGCTGTGCTGAGAGCCTGGATTCTGGAGTTAGTCCACTTGAGTTTAAACCCTGGGTCTGTTCATTACAAACTGAATGCTCTTGGGTAAAGTATGTGATCTCTCTGTGCCTTAGTTCCCTCATTTGTTAAATAGGAATAAGAACAAGATCTATGGTGTGATGATAGTATGATGATTAAATGACTTGGTACATATAAAGCATGTGAATGGTGCCTGGCATATATAGCAAGCAATTCATATGTATTAACTATAATTACTGCTGCTACCTTATGGAGATGTGAGGACAGCTCCACATAGAAGTCACTCTGTTACTCCAAAGCAGTGTTATGTCAACAATTCTACTGTTTCTCTGTGTGGATGGACATTCCACAGAAAGAGATTGCATGCTCAGTTTTGGTTTGGAAATGCTGAATTAACCAAGATGAAATAAAATTTGCTACTACATATATTGACACGCTAGCATATTCCATAAAACTCTTACAATTTTTTAAATCAATTAAAAAAGCTGATTTTTATCACCAAACTTCTGTTATTGTTGAGAATACTTTTGAATTTTGACCTCAATCTTTATGTAAGAATCCATGGCTCTCTTAACTGAACTGATTAAAAGGAACCACAATATGCTAAAAGAAAAAAAAGTAGTCACTAAGAGAGGTATGTGGGGGAACAGGCGAACTAGATAAAGGAAATTGAGAGTACACTTACCGTGATGAGCACTGAGAAAAATATAGAATTATTGAATCATTATATTATACACCTGAAACTAATGTAACACTGTACGCTAATTATACTTGAATAAAGAAAGACCCATCTGATACAGTTTTAAATAAATACGCAAATACCTAAATACATAAAATAAGATAAAATAAAATAAAACATTAAATTCAATTCAATTATAAAAATAAAACTCAGTCTTAAGTGGCCTAGACTTGAAACAGGCAAGTGGCCCCTTGGCCTCTTTCCCCGAGACCCGTCTTACCGTTCTGATGGTGAGACGAGGCAAGGAAACACCAATCCTAATTAAAGAATCCAAAATGCAAGAACCTTTCTCCCTTAGGCGCAGAATGGCTCACCAAAGCCTCCTTCTCCTGCTCCCTGACTCCACTCTGTCTTGCTGGACCCTCTCATGCCAGAAGTCTCCTCCGACATTAGAGTCCATCCCAGTCGCCTCTTACCTACCGATGGTTTTCATTTCAATCAACATTTCAAAGAAAGGCTCAGTTAAAAACTGCTCTATGACATAGACACGATAAATCCGACCATCTTGGCTCAACTAACTTAAACTCTGGGAAGCAATGATGTGCTTGACCTTGACCCAACAAATTAGTAGTCCTTCTCATGTTTGGAGTCAGGAGGAGAGGTAAAGGCTCTAGTGTGCCCTGAAACCTAGAACATGGTCAGGCACAATCAGCCTTCAATATATGCTTGTTGAATGAATGAAAGGATGAAAGGTTAATATTTACGGAAGATATGGGAGGCAAATGCCACATTTTTAAGTAGTGCTCTTAACAGAGCTGACATTTCACAAATCCTATCAATATTAGAAATCTTGAATTTTGGGGGCACCTGGGTGGTTTAGTTGATTAGGCATCCAACTTTTGCTCACGTCATGATCTTGGTCGGTGAGTTCAAGCCCCACATCTGGCTCTGTGCTGACAGCTCGGAGCCCAGAGCTTGTTTTGTTTCTTAAATTCCACATATAAGTGAAGGCATATGGTATTTGTCTTTCTCTCACTGACTTATTTCACTTAGCATAATAACTCTAGCTCCATCCATGTCATTGCAAATGGCAAGATTTCATTCTTTTTCATCACCGAGTAATATTCCATTGTGTGTGTGTTTGTGTGTGTGTGTGTGTGTGTGTACACACCATATCTTCTTTATCCATTCATCAGTCAATGGACATTTGGGCTCTCTCCATAATTTGGCTATTGTTGATAATGTGCTACAAACATTGGGTACATGTACCTCTTTGGATCTGTATTTTTGTATCCTTTGGATAAATACCTAGTAGTGCAATTGCTGGGTCATAGGGTAGTTCTATTTATGTCTCACACTTGTTGTTGAGGCTTATGCTGTAGAGGACTGGGATGGGGCCTATGGCTTCTGGCATAAGTCCTTCCTGAGATAATATTTGTAGCTCAGGTTGACTGCCAATGATGCTGTGATCCTATTGATCACAAATGGGAATGTTCTTATTTCTGTTTGTTTTGGCAGTTGCTGAGGTTACTTCTCTCTTGGATGATTCTACAGGTATTTTGATGAAAAAAAGGAAAGAGTTCTCAGGAGTTTTGATTCTTTTCACCATTCCCAGTCAATCCCCAAATTTTATCTGAAGATGACATAGAAGAAATATGAATATAAAACATACGTTTCCATTGCTGTGTATAATATTCTACAAATATACATCCCCCACGCCCACTCCCTGAACAGACTAGAACTAACTGTAGATATCTGTCTACAGATAGATGTAAATTGCTTGCGTAAGATGGCAAACAGAAGTGTTAGTTGGCCAAGCTTATGTGATATGGCAGTGCACTCAGGAGGAAGGAGAACAAAATTATTAGATCACTTTAGACTTTTCAAAGCCTTCATATGATAATCTTTTTGAGAAATTACTGGAAAGTTTTGGTATTAAGTTTCTAGCATTGATGCCGTTCGAACTGGTCACTTAAAAGAAACATCTCTTTGCAGGGAACTTTAGAAAAGCTGATGTGTTAAGGTAAAAAAGTATTAGGTAAGAGTCAAGGAAGCTTTCAGCAGAATATGCTTTACTGAGCCACAAAATGGCCGTTATGCCCTCTCCTGAGTCAACAGAGATAACCTCGGGAACTTTTAAGACACACAGAACACTGAACCACAACCCCCTCTGGACTTCAGAATCAAATGTTCCAATGCCAGTGGATGTTTTCATTCCAGACTGCTCCACTAAAGTTCTGTTTTGTGTTGAATCTTTAACATGCGTGAGCAGAGTCGGTGCACAGCATGTGATGGGTAGCTGCCGAATACACACAAAACAAGTCAAGCCAGTGAGAAGTTAGATTAGGACTGTTATAGTTAATAGATACCGACTGGTCCTTCCAAGCACGGAGGAATGCTTTTCTTCTTTTCATTCACAAATTTTGCCTCTAAAACTTGCTCTTAGGATGCCTGGGTGGCTCAGTCAGTTAAGCATCAGCCTCTTGGTTTCGGCTCAGGTCATGATCTCATGGTTTGTAAATTCAAGCCCCACATCCAGCTCCATCCTGACAGTGTGGAACTTGCTTGAGATTCTCTCTCTCTCCCTCTCTCTCTGCTTGCTCTCTCGGTCTCTCTCTCAAAAATAAATAAACTAAAAAAAAAAAAAAAAAAAAACCACCTTACTTTCACTTGGAAACTATTTTTCCTAGCACTCATTTATTGATCCATCCATTATCTCTTGAGTACTCAGCATGTAGTTCTCATGTGGGTGGCTGGGAATACAACACTGCGAGTTCATTGAGTTCTGTCAAGGTTCCCCTTCCCTGCACTGCAGACGGTAAACTCTCCCAAGGCAGTAAGCTGAACTCACTTGTTTGTCTCTCTTCTCTTAGGATCACTGTCCTTTAATGCCCGATGTCCACTATCTCAAAAACCATCTATTTTGTGTCATCTATTTTGTTCATTCCATTTGGGTTGGGTTAGCCAGCAATGTGAGTCCAGATCTTGTTAGTTCATCTTCGATGGAAGCAAATGTCTACTGTTGAATTTTGAGAGCTCTTTATATACTCTGGATGCAATTGCTTTGTCAAATATGCGATTTCCAATGATTTTCTCTCATTCTATAGTTTGTCTCTTTATCCTGTTAACAGTTTCTTTTGTAGACAAAAAGTTTGAACTTTGATGTTCAATTTAGAGTCATATCAAAGAACTCTTTTTCTAATCCCTGGTCACAAAAGTTTTCTCCTGTGCATTTGCTACCTTTAAAGTTATTGTTCCTGACATTCTGTTTCAACTGTGTGAATGGAAGAATTTATTTTTTGTTGTTGAATTGTGTGATATCTTTCTCAAAGCAGACCCCCATTCTGGTCTATAGTCCGCGGGGATTTTGACACACCTGTAATTATTCTGAGTCTCCACTGGATGTCAATACTGTTCAAGGAAAAGCAGTTCAGACAGCATATTGGGTGCATAGAAACAATCCACGCTTTGAAGAAGTGTTACAGTGGAATAGTTTTAAAAAAATGAAAGGCTAGAAAAAGGGAAATACACAAAGAGGAATATTTCCTCTTCAGCCCTGTAATAAATGTCAGGCAGACTGGTGGAAATCAGTACTGGAATTTGTAGCAGGATTGAATCTCAAACTTGCAAGACCAAATTCTATTTTCCCTCTGGCTCTTTGGTTGCTGACTTATGCAAAACCCAAACCACACATTTGCTTGAATTATTTGGCTAATTCTCACAAGGTACTTTATTGAACTGGAATTAGGGGTTTAATCTTTATTTGATTTCTTTTGTTCACTTCCCAAACATGCACTGATTTCAGCAGTGATCAGGTAGAAAGGAATGCCTTTGGTAAGAAAATGATCTGGGCGACTTGGGTTCATATCCAAGGATATAGAAAACTCAGGAATAGAAAACAGGACCCAAAGAGTCAAATGACCTTTGATCATACTTATGAGCAGGTTTTGTTTCCTTTTTTTTTTTTTTTTTTTTTAACTTTTTAACAGTTACTTATTTACTTTTGAGACAGAGAGAGACAGAGCACAAGCTGGGGAGGGGCAGAGAGAGAGGGAGACACAGAATCTGAAACAGGCTCCAGGCTCTGAGCTAGCTGTCAAGCACAGAGCCTGACGCGGGGCTTGAACCCACGAACCGTGAGATCATGACCTGAGCCGAAGCCGGACGCTTAACCAACTAAGCCACCCAGGTGCCCCAGAGCAGGTTTTGTTTCCTAGTCTGTTCAAGGTCTGAAGCAAGGTAAATGGATTTAGATTGCTTTTCCCTCCTAATAATCTGCCACAAAAAATACGATTTGAGGCTTAAGTATTTTAAGAATTGAATTTTAGATGTTGCTTTTAGTATCCTCATACTGAAGCAGGTAATTATATATTCTATCATTATGTTATATTTTTATACAATTTTATCTTTATATAAAATGACCAATTTTGAAACAGAGAATTGGACATACAATATTTTGATGATATGTCCTGCAGGTAAAATGCAAGATTACAGAACTCATCAGATTTTGTTAGCAAGGAGTTATACCAGTACAAATTTTATGAAGTATTTTAAATGTGCTATAAGGATATATTCAACAAGGCTGTCAGATGACAGGACATAAAAGTGAACTTATACTCATCATCATCTGACTAGCATTGCTAGTATGATTAGCAATAATAAAAAATATTGAATAAACAACCGTATCTAAAGCAGATGAGATTTTTGAGTGAATAACTTAAAATTTTTCTAACATTTGAGAAAAGATACCCCAAATGTAGCTTAAGATATGGAGATAATCTGATTCAAGCAGATTTCTCTCTTAAAAGTAAGGTGCCGTTTTAATAAATATTGTATGTTAAGATGTGAGTGATAGAGCAAACTAAGATTTTTAGCTTTTTCTAGGGACTCTGAGTTTTTTTGTAATGATCTGTTTCCTGTGGGAGCCTGACTTCCCTATGTAGCTAAATATCCAACAAACCTAATATTTGAATTGTGGTAAATTGGCTGCCTTACAAATGGGTGCCCTAATATCTTGTGATTCTTGCAATCAGCTGGTAGAATTTAACTGCACTCAGTTTCAATTTTCATATGTTGATAAGATTCTGTCCCAGCATGCATAATTTTTGGCCTATTTCTCCACAATGTACAACATGTCAGATTGTTATAATAATGGACATGCTTTGGCAACTGGCTGAAAGCTTTGCACCATTATTAATTTGCTGGGTCAATAATTCTTGTGAGAAATGTAAAAATCAGCAGCACTTGTATTTATCACATTTGCTCATATTAAATGGAAGGTGTAGAGTGTCTGCTTGTAATGCATGGGGTACATTTTCCTATAGGCTTCTGGCATAAGATACAGAAAATCATGAAGGTGTAAATCATACTCCGACGTGGCTGAAGCTTTGTTCCAGAGAGGGTATTGCCACAAAACTAAAGATACTGGATTTCTTTTCCATAAGTGCAGAGCCATGGTTTCCGTATCCTTTATTTTAATGCCAAATTATGTCACTTGTATAATTTATTTCTGTTTTGACATGATCTTGTGTTATGGCCCCATCTTTCAAATTTCGCATTCAAATTATTTTCTGGGTTGTCCTTATCAAACCAGAGAAATTTCAAACCTGGAAGACTGCTGAAAATCTTTTGTATAACCACTTTAATAGTTAGAAGTGAAATACAGCCATTTCATGAGTGGAATACTGGAAGCAATACATTGGAATAAAAACAAAATAATTCAAACAGATTCTTAAATAGCAGTCATTAGTCCCAGTGTGTCAGATTAAATCTGTGTCTCATGAAATAGTAATTTTTTCGTTTTCAACTAATTAAACCAAGCTTTAACTTGGGTGGCCTAGTAAATATTTTGCTGCATTTTTCATTGAGTAACAATTATTGGATTTAATTAACAAATAATTTAATTAATAAAATTATTATTTTGGATTATTTGGATTAATGTTTTTGTGTTTCACAATACAAAACAAGGCTGCTTGGTAGAGAGAGGATGACTGGTGAGGAGAGAACCAGTTTCTCAATAAAAATAATTAAATGAATTGAAAACCCTAGATAATTCAAGAACAGATATTTTCTCAAATAGTACTTGCTACTTAGGATTAATTTCATACAACCTCACACAGTGGTGGTGTTTTGTTAGATGGTTCAAAAATACTAATTTAAGAAGATTCCACCATCAGAATCCTTCGAATAGAGGAAATACAGACAAATATTTCCTCTTTTAGTTTCCGTAGCCTTGGTAAACTATGAAATCTAGAATTCAGGAAACTAGAATTTAGAATCGCTGAGTCACTATTCCCAGTGTGTTCCTAGTGTTCACCCGAGCCCATAGTAGGTGTTCAATAAGTCAGTCACACTTACAAAATGAACAAATAAATCCTATCACTGTGTGCGTTACTACGCGGCACACCCAGGGGCTCTCCCAGGATGGCGGAGTTAAGTATGGAAGCAAACTGTGGAAACGAAGCAGTAATAAAAGAGCTAGAGGTGAAGAATCCATCGCATCTTTATCCTCACACTAGTAACTTATTTTGAAGGAAAGAATATATACGTACAACCTTTTATGTCCATTTCCAAAATCCATAAAGGTCAAAAACTAAAAGCCTTTTCTCTAACTCATTTGAAGCTAACTCCAGACCTAACCTGACAGAGGCTATTTATGTTGTTTATTTATCCCACGTAGTATAAATATTCACATATTTTGCTGCAGAATTTGTTTTTGATTACGGAGTCTTGCTTCTTACCTTGGTGGGAGGTTATATAATATACAACCAATGAGCTTTAATACCTTTCTAAGATATATACAATTCTGAGTTTTAAAACATTTTAATGCCAAGCTTGGGGACAAGGGCTCATGCCCCTGTATACAGTTGGTGAATTATTGGGATGCTTCCGGTTTATTTTCCTGTTTGTCAATCATGCTCTCCTTTCTGATGCTCCTCTTGAAGCAACCTCTGTGCATTGGAGCTGCTCTTGCAGTGGGTGAATGATGCCCTTTCTGTTCACAGTGTGATCAGTGAAGAGTGTGACTGTTTCACAGTGTGAATCACTGCCTCATCGGCTGCCATCAGCCCTCACTGTGACTCGGTCCTACGGGAGTGCAGCTGTCTGTGCTTGGTTAATATGGGAAAGCCCTAGAGCCACATGGGGCCTGGAGGAGCACTCAACACGTGAGCTGGCTCACTGTGACATGTCTGGGACCATCAGAGATATCACGTCGTATATATGATCACACACACTGAGTGATCAGTATGTGGACTGTGCCCAGTTTTCTCCATGGAGCTATATGTGAATAGAACCTATCATTTGGGCTTTCCTAGTTTCAGGCATTACCCATCTGGAGACTTCAAAAAGGGAATCCAACTACGTATGTATCTTGGACCAAAGAATGGTCCTCCTATGTCATCAAAGATTATCTGGATATCTGGATAAAATGAACTTTTCCATGAAAGCCAGGTCTGATAGATCTACTCCATGAGGAACAAATCTCAAACTAGAATGCCTTCCCATCTGGCTTTAAGTAAATGACTACGTTAAGATGTAATCAGGACAGAGTAGGAGTAAAACTAAAATTAGTTAATTCTGTTCCTCATTTATAGTTCTGGCTATGGAACGGATGGGGAATATTAGGGGTATTCAATGTTCTAAATTTATCCACATAATCACTTGGCCTAACTCTACCAATGGTAGAGTTCCCTTAAGACTTGGCAACCCAGAGAATTAGGATTTAAAACCTGCTGTGATAATCCAAACACAGAAAGAAAGGAGTTTGTTGGCTTGCACTTGTTTCTTTTTGATTCTGGATTTTGGATTTTGGACAGTCCAGAGAACACTAGTCCTATCTGGTTCCTGTGATGACATCTCTCTCTCTTTCTCCCCTACCCATCCTCCATTACCCTCTTCACCCTTCTCACTGTATCTAGCTAATCATCAGCTCCTCATTGTTTCTCTTTCTTTGCCTGACTGTGTATCTGTCAGTTTATCACTCTGCTTTTTTACCACACTGAGAGAGTATGAAAGAGAATGAGAAAGGAGGGAAATGGGCATTTGCCATCCTTTAGTGAGACTTATAAATATTACTGAAATTATTATTTATACCTTTTTTATCTTTATAAAGGTAAAGTCTTCATATAGTAGTGATAATTCTTTTAAAAAAATTTTTTTTAAATGTGTTATTTATTTCTGAGGGAGAGAGACAGCATGAGCAGGGGAGGGTCAGAGAGAGAGGGAGACATGGAATCCAAAGCAGTCTCCAGGCTCTGAGCTGTCAGCACAGAGCCCGATGTAGGGCTCGAACCCACAAACCGTGAGATTATGACCTGAGCCGAAGTCGGACGCTTAACTGACTGAGCCACCCAGGTGCCCCATGATGACAATTCTAAAATTTCACTTTGAGAGCCACTTAAACTAGAGATTATTTAGTTTATATGCTGTAAAAATGTGATGTGATTCATAAAGCATTTTTAATTCCTTAGGAGATTTCAACTGAATTGAAGGATGCTAATCCTTAATAATAAAATGACATCTGCTTGTCTTTTGGGCATGAAATACATTTTCCTAAATCACTTAGTGTTAAATTTATTTAGATATTATGTCAGGAAAGGTTCTGAAAGTTTCATTTTAGGTTCTGAAGTTTCCCATGAGAAATTTTCTCATCAAAATTCTTGTTCTGATATGCTAACACATGTGACTATTTAACCTATTTAAAAAACAATTAACCAAATAATTAAAACTCCAGGGCCTGCAGAAAAGTGAATAAACATTTTCTGTTTATTCTGTCTGTTCTAATGCTTCTGAATGTTTGTGCTCTGAATCATATAATCATATTGTGAAATGTGTTAAGGACTTTTTTTTTTTTTTTTGCCTTTCTGAGCATACTGTCAGCAAGAAACTAGAAGGTGAGGTTGAAAATAGTTGCAGCATGGCAGCTGTACTGAATTTGGCTCCTTCCGTAGCATCTCAGAGAAAGTGGTAACTCCCAGCTGCTCACCTTAAAACAAGCAGGAAAAATGAGAAGCATGCCCTTTGGGAAGTTGAGGACCTTGGTGTCCCGTGTTCTGGCTCAGGTTGTTTGCCGTCCTCTGTCTTTTACCCATGAACATGCTCTACATTTCACCCGGAGTGCCCTACATTGCTTACCAAGGCTTCTGATGCTCCTGCTGGCTGCAGTGACCCTAGACCAAGGGTCACAAGCACCAAAGCATAGAGGTGCCAAGCACAGGATGTAAATGAATGAAGTGGACCTGCAGAGCTATAGGTCTGTACCAAAGGACAGGTTTCCACTGAGCTTTCAAACAGGATATATGTAGCTCCTATGTTGTTAGACTCCATTTTTCATTTTCAAAAGAAATACCAATACGGAATATTTTTGGATGCAATTTTGTGCTTCTAAAAATATTCTATTGTCATTATTAAGTTGTTTTGGAAAACAGAAACAACATAGTGGTTGCCTGGATCTACCCAAAAAGCTGCCTGGTGTAACTTCTGCACTAAATTAAGTAAAACCAGGAAGAGGCATTGTAACTGTTCACCTCATACTCATTGATTAATATGTTCTACATTTTAAGGCTTTGGGCATCTTTCTAGTTTATTAGGAACCACAGCAAAAGCCTAAATACTAATGCCACATGCAGAATGCTATAGCTATGGCACCATGGTCTTGAGGTCTTGACCACTATTGATCATTAGAGATCATCGCACAATGGGTAAGAGGAAGAGATGTTGATCAGTTAGTATAGTTTTATACTCTCCTGCTAAGACCTTGCTGCAGAGGCTATTAACATTGATCCTGCAACATACCCTCTGCTTTAATGAGGAGGAGGTACCAGCTGATGCACTAATCAGGAGGAACTCCCAGAAGAGACCACCCACAGGGCAGCTGAATTAAAGTCCCCATAATACAAACCATCGCTTGTGGGAAATGCAAAATACTTAAGAGATGACTAAAATTTACAGTGATTTCAAAATAAATAAAAATAAAGCTTACAATCATTTCAGACCCCCTATAGTCTCTTTCCCCAAAATAAAGTAGGCTCATTTCAAGTGACTTTCTACAGCATTTAAAAAAAATTTTTTTTAATGTCTTATTTATTTTTTGAGAAAGATAGTATGAGCAGGGAACGGTCAGAGAGAGAGGGAGACACAAAATCCAAAGACAGGCTTCAGGCTCTGTGCTGACAGCTCGAACCCACAAACCGTGAGATCATGACCTGAGCCAAAGTCAGACGCTTAACCGACTGAGCCACCCAGGCACCCCACTACAGCTTTTGATTGTAACAGCGCCTGGACACAATTATTTCAGAACACAACCACTATCAATCCGTAGTGAACTGGATCCACTGAATTTTCTGGTTGTACATCTGGCTTACCTGGATCCTATGGACATGAATTGTGTCTATGTGATGCAAAGTAAAGGATTTTTTCTTTTTTATTTCAACAAATGATTACTGAGTTTGGGCTAAATGTTAGAAATTCAAAGGTTACTCTGACAATAAACCATCAAAACCATCAAAACCATGAAATCTAAGAGGTAAGAGAGAAACCTAAGTGACAAACTAAATATAAGGCATTGAGTATTAGGATAATGGTATGCACCATTAGCAATTCCTGCTGCTTCTACTCCAATGTTTACCCAGAATCTATCCACATCTCTCCCTTGCCATTGTCCCTGTCTAAGACAGTTATTTCTCAGCACTGCTAGGAATTTACCCAAGGGATACAGAAATGCTGATGCATAGGAGCACATGTACCCCAATGTTCATAGCAGCACTCTCCACAATAGCCAAAACATGGAAAGAGCCTAAGTGTCCATCCACGGACGAATGGATCAAGAAGATGTGGTTTATCTATACCATGGAATACTACACGGCAATGAGAAACAATGAAATCGGGCCATGTGTAGCAACATGGATGGACCTTGAGGGTGTTATGCTGAGCGAAATAAGTCAGGCAGAGAAGGACAAATATCATATGTTTGCACGTATAGGAGGATTAGGAGGAACTTAACTGAGGAACAAGGGGGAGAAGAAGGGGGGAAATGGTGGGGGAAAGGGAGAGAGACAAACCATGAGAGACTCTTGAATGCTGACAAAAACTGAGGACTGATGGATGTGGGGAGGAGTGGGGGATGGGCATGGAGGAGGGCACTTGTGGGGATGAGCACTGGGTGTTATGTGGAAACTAATTTGACAATAAACTATTAGTAAAAAAAAAATTAAAAAAAAATAAAATTATGAAAAAAATAAAAAGACAGTTATTTCTCTTGGATTACTCCCACAACCTCTACTCTACTCCTCTCACTTCCTTCCAGACACCACCATCCCCATCCAATTCAGAGCAACCAGGGCAATTAGAAAACCATTACAAAGCCCTGTAGGTCCTGGCCATTGTCTACCTCTCATCTGATAGCACTGCCCTTCCCAGTCTGGGCTCTGTCAGTTTCCACCAGGGGCTAAATGCTTTCCTCACTCTGAACATGGCTGCTTTATTCGCTCTACAGAGAACGTCTCCCCTAGCTTACAAATCACCTCCTTAGAATGATATTGGTTGCCTTAAATTCTCCACTTTAAACCCCCTCTCTGTTATGCTTTTTGTTTTTGTTTTTTTATTTATTTCATTTTATTTTTTATTAATTTTTATTGTAATGTGCACCTAATTTTGTCTGTTTCCTGGAATTTTTTTATCTGTCTCTTCCATTAGATTTCATGAAATCAGCATCTTTGTCCTGGTCTCTGCCACACTCTCAATATTCAGCAGGGTGCTTTGTGTGTACAGTAACCCCTCAATACATGTTCTAAGAATGTGAGAATCATAAGGCCCAATTGGACAAATACAGGGAGGAATGAATTCCATCAAGATCAGAGAAAGGGGAAAGATGGGTCTATTGTATTAGCTTCTTAGGGCTGCCATTAAAAAAGTACTACAAACTGGGTGGCTCAAAACAACAGAAATTTATTCTCCCACTGTTCCGGAATCTGCAAGTCTGAAATCAAGGTGTCTGCAGGATGGGTTCTTCTTGAGGACTGAGAAGAAAAATCTGTTCCACGCCTCTCTCCTAGCTTCTGGTGTTTGCTGGCAGTTCTCACTGCTCCTTGCCTTGTAGATGCATAATTCCAATTTGTACTTCCATTATCATCTGGCATACTTTCTTGGTGTCTATCTATGTCCAAAGTTTCCTCTTCTTCCAAGGACATCAGTCATTTGATTATGGCTGACCCTAAACCAGTATGATCTTATCTGCAAAGACCCTATTTCCAAAATAAGGCATGTTTACAGGTACCAGGGAATTAGGACTTGAACATGTCCTTTTGTGAAACACAGTTCAGTCCAGAATAGTCATCTATCTCTCAGAGAGTGGGGTCTTAAAAGATGAGTAAAAGTTGGAGTGGGGAGGGATGTAGAGGAATAAGCAGGACAGTCCATTTTGCATAAGAAAGACATCAAGGCTAGGGAAAAGTTGGCTGGGGACAGACTTGAATTCCATGTGAAGTAGTCTTGATTTTATCCTATTGTCTTAGTCAGCTCAGACCGCCATAGTAAGATACCATAGACTGAGTGGCTTAAACAATAGAAATTTATTTTCTCACAGTTCTGGAAACTGGAGGTTGAAGATCAGGGTACCCACAGGGTTAGTGTCTAGTGAAAACTCTCTCCTTGGATTGCAGATGGTAGCTTTATGTCTGTTTCCTCATATAGTAGGGAGAGAGAGCTCTAGTATCTCTTCCCTTCTTTCAGGGCACCGGTCTTCTCAGATTAGGGCTCCACTCTTACAGTCTCATTTAACCTTTTTACTTCCTCACAGGCCCTTTTACCAAATACAGTCACAATGGAAGCTAAAGCTTCAACATAGGAATTTTGGTAGGACATAAACTCCATAGAACCTATAGACTAGATATCAGTAAATCATGGCCCATGATATAAAATTGAGACTGTGAAATTAAGCAAACCTGTCCCTAAGAGGTCATCTGTATGCTCCTACTAGACCAGCTCTTGGGCAAGTGATATTCTAGAAGCTTCTTATATCTTAAGTCCTTTAATGATATGAAGAGAGATATTCAGTTATATTCCTTCTTATGCATGGAATTCATGAGCCCATTAGTTAAATGTTTGAGCCCACTTAGAAGTTCATATATATACATATTTGTCTCATAGACTAGAGGTAAGGGTCTCTTAAAGAAGCTGGACTAGAGGAAGAAAGACTCAGAGGTCTTTAAGAGACAATGATCACAGGGAGGAAGAAGTCTATCAGAGTAGACCTGACTGGGATCTGGGGCTTCTAGGTGTACCGTGAGGCACCATGACTCATTTTCCTTTATGCTACTCACTAGCACTTGGAGTTTCCCTGTGTTCTAGTTAGAAGAGGCTGAGGTAAGAGAATTAACTAGTCCCCTGGGCCTCAGGCTCTGCTGGTGACAAACCTCTATGAAAAACTAGTCATAGGAAGTGGCCACCTTCCTTCTGCCAGGAGAGGAGGAAGAAGGAAAACAAGTGTGGGGCGCCTGGGTGGCTTAGTCGGTTAAGCGTCTGACTTTCGCTTAGGTCATGATCTCACAGTTCGTGGGTTCGAGCCCCGTGTCGGGCTCTGTGCTGACTGCCAGCTCAGAGCCTGGAGCCTGTTTCAGTCTGTGACTCCCTCTCTCTCTGACCCTCCCCTGCTCACGCTGTCTCTCTCTCTCTCTCCTAGAAATAAATAAACATTTAAAAAAAAAAAAAGAAGGAAAACAAGTGTTTCTGTCCAGAGGAAGTTGTCAGCAGCTGGCCCAGTAACCTGTGGAAAGAAGACCAACTGCAGTCAATTGAACAGAAAGATGGCAGGGACAGTAATCATGTGAGAAAGTTTCCAAGTCTCAACCCTTAGAATTCTCAGGGAAAGTGACTTACAAGTAGATTCCATGTAGCATCCTTAGGAATTTGGTGGAATATTCAAAGAGGGAGATCTCAAGGATATTGAACTTCCTGTTAAAAAACCAGGAGGGGATTCAAAACATATATTGTGGTAAATGCGGTTTATTTTTACTCCCCTAAAGTACACTAATACTACTTGAGGAAGCAAAGTGTGAAGAAAAACTCATGAATAAGATTCAGTGATAGAGTCCAAATATTCAAAGTTAAATTAGCTACATTTCATTTTTTTTCCCTTGTAAAATGACAGATGTCACTGTCATGTAGTCATCCATTCACTACTTCTGGGCTCAACTGGGCTTCAATATTTCCCAGCATTCTCACTACATTTTTCCAGTCGACTCCTTCATTTCTTCACAATGACTATTTCAGATCATCTCTCATTTCCTCCAGCCATCAACCTCCTTTGTCATCTTTCCTTCTCTTTTCCTTTCCTTGAAGTGACGCTGCCTCATATTTATGTTATAAATCAAGATCACCAGAGGGAACTTCTTCAAATTCCTGAGGCCATATCTGCAAATCCCAGTATTTCTGCACCTCTCCATTCTCGTCTCTTTCTGCAAGTGTCAAAGAGAAATTACACTGGACATTTGTTAAAAACATCAGGGAAGACTTTATTCAAGACTATTGCAATACGGGGGCGGGGGGGAGATTGAACTTAACTCCACTGAAACAAAAGAGAGAGTTTTTAAGCACTGGGCTGAGTGGGTGGGAAAATCTTGGGGGTCATTAAGAAAGAGGATGGTTAATATGATTAGAATCTCTGTGTCTATTGATTGTTAAACTTACTGAAGGTAGGCTTCTGCCCTCCCACAGAGACTGGGAGATAAGAGGCTTATCTTTCTTGATAATTACTTTTCAAAATGATATCTCCCAGACATTATTGGGTTGCAGACAATTTACACCTCAAGGAGTCACAGAAAGAAATTACATCTGCAAGTTTCTAAAGTAAATACTCTAAGAAAAGGGAGGTCAGGAGCCTATAGTCAGGAACAAATTTACTCAAACTGAGGGGTACTCTAAAGCCCTCTTGTCATAGGGAAGGAATTCTCCCTCTTTGAGTGCTGACTCCCAACCCCTCTGGCCTCATTTGAATGGTGTCAATTTTTAGGTAAAACCTTTTCCTATCTCTTCAGTTTCTATGTTACTTCTGGATCTTTCCTGACAGGGTTCGAACATTTTAAACACATCCAATAGCAGCCATCTTAAACCAAACCACACCACTTCCACCACCAAAAATCCCACAAACTTCCTTTTCACTTCAACATCTCCCTCAGGTTATGGCTCCATCTTTCTGTCACTATCATAGCTTTTAGATAGGTTGCTTATGCATGCTTTCTCCATGTTCTTATTTCTTTCCCTTTCTGTCTCTCTCTTTCTCTCTCTCTTATATATACATATATATGTAACCTGTGTGTGTGTGTGTGTATACATACTGAGAAGTAAAGATGTGAAAACTATTCAATCAGTTAAAGGCAATGCCCCAAACTTGCACAGCATTGCTTCTACATATTCTATTGACCAAAGCAGTGACAGGACCTACCCACACTCAAGGGGGTGGAGAAATGGGCTCCACCTCTTGATGTGGGATAACTAGATTGTTGCATCCATCATTTGAAAATGCTATCACCACATGCCCTATGCTCACGGATTTTAAAATTTCTTTTTATGTGCTGTCAATTTTTTTATCGTGTACTTTGAGTCTATGGCATGTAAATTTTAAATGATCTTATCTCCCTGATGAATTGTACCATTTATTACTATGAAGGGATCCTCTGTATCTTGTGATGCTTTTTGCTTTTATCTGTTCTTTGATAAATATCAACTTAAAAAAAAAGTTTGCCTGGTATATTTCAAGACTTCTTTACTTTCAACTTTTCTATGTCCATATGTTTGAGATGCTCTCTTTATCTGACAATCTTTTAAAACTATATCACTGAGTCTGTTGCACTGACTCTATGTCTGGTTGGTTAATGGTATATCTGGGTTTGCATCTACTATCTTAATCTATATTCTGTTTACCCATAGTTTTTTGGGGTTTTTTTCTCTTTGCTTCCCTTTTTGCAATTAAGATTTTTTTTTAATGTTTTATTTATTTCTGAGAGAGAGAGAGAGAGACACAGAATCTGAAACAGGCTCCAGGCTCTGAGCTAGCTGTCAGCATAGAGCCCAATGCGGGGCTCCAAACCATGAACCGTGAGATCATGACCTGAGCTGAAATGGGACACTTCACTGACAGAGCCACCCAGGCACCCCAAGGTTTTTTCTTAATGAATTTTCCCATCAATTAGTTTAGAAGTTATGTATCTTTTCTATTATATAGTAGTTACCTTTGAAACTAAAGAAAACTAAAGGTTAACTTTAATCAATAACTTTACCTTTGTCTGGGATAAAAATAATTTTAAAAAGCTTTGAACAGTTAAACTTACCCTACATTCTTATATGTAACTGTTTTTGTGTAATTTAATTCTTACGTTTAACCTTATAAGACTGTATTTAAATTTTTTAAACAGTTGATGGTCATTTAGATTTACTCATAAATTTACAATCTTATGTGTTTTTCATTCCTTCTTACATCTCAAACTTTTTGTCTGGGGTCACTTTGTTCTTAAAATTCTTGATTTAGAATTTCCTTTAGTAAAATGGTCGTGTGGTGGCAAGCTGTCTCTTCTTATTTATCTAGAAGTATCTTGATTTCATTTTAGTCTCTGAGCACAAAAATTTATTTTGGCAGTTATGTTCTCTCAATATATCAATGATATTATTACATGATTCTCTGGCCTCCAATATTGCAGTGGAAAATTTCAGGCCATGTTTATCTTTTAAAGGTAATCGGTGGTTTTTAAGATCCTCTGTCTAGCTTTAGTATTCTAAATATTCATTAGGTTGTTTCTAGATGTGGGTTTTCTTTTATGTATTTAGCATGAGATTCTCAAATGTATGTCTTTCATTGGTTTTAGAAAATAAGCAGGCATTATCTCTTTAAACATTGCATTTTTTAAAATTTTCTCTGTCCTCTCCTCCCAGAATTATCATTGCAATTATATTCAACTTCTCAATATTTTTTATTTTTAATCTCTTTTTTTTCTTTTTATCATTTCATTGTCTTTTTCTATGGCATGCTGAACTACCTTCCAGCTTGCCAAATCTTTCTTCAGTTATGTCATCTGCTGTTAGTATCTTCCATAATTAAAAAAAAAATACTTCAATTATTATGTTTCACATTCCTATAATTAAATTATTATTAAAAATAAGTAATTATTTCTTCAGAATATCAGTATGTGCCTCCTCCACTAGCCTCTGAGCTCCCGTGGTGTGAGGTTTGTCTGCCTGGTTCACCATTGCACTACAAGAGTAGTAGTAGCCATTCATAAGCATTTGTTGGATGAATACATAAATGGATTGCTAATGGCCCCACTTATTACTAAAACACTTGCAAAATGCTTTTGTGAATGCTTAAGAGTCCCAAACCTACCGAAACAAAAGTATGCTATAACATTGGTTTCACTCCCCTAAAAATATTTTTGGATTTTTGAAAATCATGTTACATCCATGGAACCATGTCATCATGCATTTCAATTTTATCTCCCACATCACTGGAAGACAATATTAAAAATTACCAATGGAAGGTTTTTGATCAAGGAAATGGGGCATGCAGATATACGGTTTAGAAAAAGAACTTGGGATCAGTGTAGAAATTGGATTGAATGGGGAAACATCTAAAGCAAATAAAATGGGAGACAACTAAAAGAGTAGTAATGAGGCATAGGAAGTAGAGATTTATTAAGAAAAATTCTATAGGAAGAGTCTATGAGACATGGCAATGTCATGGAGGGTGTGATAGAGCAGAAGGGATTCAGGATGGGTGAAAGAATCTGGTGAGACTTTGGTTTAATTCTGCCTTCAATCACTTGTATTGCCTGTGGTATGGTTAATTAAGGCATGTATGTTTATGCATATGAGAATTCTTCTATTTTCCATTTTAAAGAACTGTGACTGTACCCTAGTACAGTATACAATACAAAAATGTATTTTGTCCACAGAAATCTTATGGAGTCTTTCTTTAGAATTTCAACTGGTTATACTCAACCTAACAATGATATAAAAAATTATAATTTATAAAATAGTGACTTCACATATGAAAATATGTAAACACAGTTAACTTATTAGACTTCACCTAAGTATGGGTAAGCTGGGGAGTTTCACCAAAATTTATAATTAATTTGTATATATATCTTATAGATCTTATCTTATAAATAGTCCTATGTGTACTTAATGTGGAAAATTATTTGGATTTTAATACATATGTTAAATTATTTGAATATGAATTTTGTGTATTTATCTTAAGGAGTAGAAAGTGAACATCTATTTTTTTAATGTAATTTATTGTCAGATTGGTTTCCGTACATCACCCAGTGCTCATCCCAACATGAACATCTATTTTGGAAGGGTAAAACTTGGGAGGGAAAAAAATTAATATTTTACAGAAGGATAGATTGAATTACATGCCAAAAGTACTCAGAGAGAAGGAATTTAGTTGTTAAATGTGTATCAAATATCAAAATGTAATTTTCAAATTTAAAAAATACTATTAACATTAGCTTCTCAGTTTTTATGTGGCTTGTTAATATTAGTGAGTGGTGCCAAATGGCTTCTAAAACCAGGGTTTTCTTTTTCATTTAAATTGTGCTTTCTGAAATCTGTAAGATTATTCCACTCTAAGAATCTTAGATATATTTATGTGGAAAGGACCAAGTCAACATACTCAAATGGGATCTTGAATATCAGATTGAATGTAATATTTTGTCATAAGGGATAATAGATATAGATATAGATATTTTAGGTCTTTTGTAGATATTTTACAGCATCCAATATTCAATTTACAGTTATGATTAGGAAAGACTTGAAGTTTTTATTGTATAAAAATAATGGAAAATAATAATCTCAGATTGGATATCTTGACTGGATATTGCCTGTGGTAAAGTATGCTTCTAGTAAATTGGCAATTTCTAAGATGGTTGCTTCATGTTTGCTATTCATAAAATATACTGGGGCCTATTAAGACATTGGTACTGGGGTTTGACAAGCAATCTTTTCCTTTTAGACTCTGCTACCCCTGTCTTGTACTACCTGCCATTATTAGGTTTTAGAAGTTTAATCTTATATATAGTCCTTGAAATATAAAAACTGTCCTTATAATACAAAACCATGCTCCATAGAGTTCCTTTTAAATGGCAAGCTTTTAATGTTGTCTCACCTTCAGCTGGGCCAAGATCTGGTCTGCTTTTGAGAGGACTATATTTGTGATTGCTTCTTTGTCATTCATCTCTCAGAGGTTATTGTCACTAATCAGAACAGAGAAGCCCCAACTTTCCTCTGATGTTCCCTCACATTCAGAGCAGCTTTGTTCAAAGAATGAGGAGTCTTCATAGACATTGTCTTTACCCTGGAGGCTGACCCACACAGTTCCCTGGAAGATAGAGCTAAGATGAGTCTGTCTCTATTTACAGAAAAATTCCTAGAGCCTCAGTCCCTTGCCCAACTCCAAATCCTATGGGCTCCCTCAATCTTGCATCCAATCATTGAATATGACCCCTCGATTCTTCCTCTGTATTTCAGAACCCATTCACTTTTCTCCATACCCACAACCACCATCCTAATTCTGGTCACTATCATCTCTTGCCTGTGTCATAGCCGGAGGCCCCTAATCTTGTTACCTTGACCTTCAGTCTTGCCACCCAGAAGTCTATTGTCTGTATTTCAGTGTTGCCTAAAACCAAATACTTGGGATGTTTACTTTTGACACCAGGATAAAGTCCAAACTCCGCAACATGGTATAATTTTTACCCTCTGTGGCTTCAGTTCTCACTTTCAGGCTTCTAGCTTCTTTGTATTGAATCTTGATCCTAAGCCTCTGTATCTGCTGCCCTTGGCCTAGAACCCTTCTCTTCCTGTGCTTCCTCCATTGCCTTTCCCTCCTCCTCCCTGACAAGCCATCTTACCTACCCAACTGAACTCACCATTTAGATATAACCTTGGATGGTATACACTCTGGAAATCTTCTCTGACTCCTAAAACCGAGTTAGGTGCCAAGCTTGTGCACTCCCATAAGACACATCACTCTGTGATTTGTTTGTTACCCTCCTGACTAGACTGTACATTTCTTGAAGCCAAGCACCATGCATTGCTCATTACTACATTTTGCCTGTGATTTTACCTAGCATATAACAGGCTATACAAACATATATTCATATATATTAAATATATTTTATATATTTATATTTTACATTTTTGCTTATTTGTTAAATGAATATTACCTTGTGCCCACTTACCCCTTACTTCTGATTTTGTTCTTATATTTCATTGGTTCTTGGGCATTTGGGCTTCTCATTGACATAGCACCTGTGAATGCCCTCATTGGATCTGGTAACCAGTTTGGCTTTTCTTATTTCCATCTTGGCAGCTGTTTTCTCTTGAATGTATTTTATACCAGTCCTCTGGCCCTCTCTGTTTTGACTGCTTTGGAAAACGACCCTTAGCCTATCATCACCTGCCCAGCCAATGCCCCTTTTGAGCCTGTATCTGTATGGAGGATGGGGCATGGGGATTAGATCTTTGGTCACTAATTAGCACACCATGTGTGTCACCATGTGAAGGGAAGGAACTGCCTTTCTGAGAGCTAGAGCCAATAACCGCTATCAGAAATCATCACAAGGAAGTCACGTTTTCCTTCCTGGGTGATTGTGAGTGGTTGCTCTGCCAAAAAAGCCTTGCCTCTGCTTCTCTTATCTGGTTCACCATGAGCGGCAAGCCTGTAATTGACAGTTTACTCTACAGCCTCACCTAGACTTCTTCTTTATCTGACACTGCTTTCTGCAAGCCTTAGCAAGACTCGGGGAGAAATGCCTTTATTATTGCTTCCTCAACAGCTTCTATCTCCACACCCTCCCCCCACCTCCCCGCCATCATTTCCAAGTTCTGACTCAAAGGATAGAGACAAAAATGTTCCCAAAATCTTTTCCAAACCTCTAAGGGTTTCCTCCATAGAAAAGAGACCAAGTAAATTACTCTCTTGGGTCTATTCTCTTCTCTGTTTCCTGTTCCGTCAGGATGTTTTGCTCTCCCCAAGAGTGATCTTGTGCATCTTTTAATGGACTTGTTGGCCATTTGTATGTCTTCTTTGGAGAGATATCTACTCGAATCCCAGGCCCTTTGCCCATTTTTTAATCTGGATATCTGTGGGTGATTTTTTTGTGCTACTGAATTGAAAGAGTTAATATATACATATATTTTTTTTTCCTTAGGTTTTTTGGATGTTAACCCTTTATCAGATACATGGTTTTCTATTATTTTCTCCCATTGTGTAGGTTGCCTTTTCACTCTGTTAACTGTTTATATATATATATATATTTTATATATATATACAGAAACCTTTTACTTTTCTGAGCTCTCACTTGTCTATTTTTGCTTATGTTTTGCTTCTGGTGTTGTACAGAGAAAACCATTGCTGAGATTGACGTCACGAAGATTTTCCCTGATGTTTTCTTCTAGGAGTTTTTAATTTTAGGTCCTCCATTTAAGTCTTAAATCTATTTTAAGTTGACATGTGTGAATCTTACAAAAAGTAAAAAATAGACCATATGATCCAGCAATCCCACTTCTGGGTATTTATTCAAAAACAGTGAAATCAGTTTCTTGAAGAGAATCCGATGTTCACTGGTGGATGAAAGGGTAAAGAAAATGTGGTATATGTACAATGGAATATTATTAAGGCCTTACAAAAGGAAATACTTCCATATACAACAACAAGGATGAAACTTTAGGGCATTATGCTAAGTGAAATAAGCCAGTCACAGAAGGACAAATACTGCATGATTCCACTTATATGAGGTATCCAAAGTAGTCAAATTGTGGGGCACCTGGATGCCTCAGTTTGTTAAACATCCAACTTCAGCCCAGGTCATGACTTCATGGTTTGGGAGCTTGAGCCCCACATTGGGCTCACTGCTGTCAGTGTAGACCCTTTTCAGACCCTCTGTCCTCTCTCTCTCTGCTCTTCCCTCACTTATACTCTAAAACAAATATTTTTAAAAAATCTTTAAACTAGTGAAACTCATAGAAACAGTAGTGGTTCCAGACTGAAAGGTGGGAGGATTTGGGGAGGTGTTTTTCAATAAGTATAAAGTTTCAGTTATGCACGATGAGTAAGTTCCAGAAATCAGCTGTACAGCACTGTGAGCCTATAGTTAATAAATTCTGTATGATACACATAAAAGTTGGTCAAAAGGGTAGATCTCATTTTAAGTGTTCTTACCACAATAATAATAATAATAAAGAGTGACTTGGTTCATTGTGATTTTTGGCTTCTCGTTCAGCCAGGTACCCCTAGCAGTTTAAAGCATTTTATATGAATCCCTATTTAAGGGACTTTGAATGATTGTTTTCTTTTAAAAACTAAATATCTCAAATAGCAACTGAGCTTGTAATAGATTACGCCCTTCAGGGAGCTCCCACACCTTTTTTTTGAAATTTACAGGAAGTCCTTGTTCATTCATGACACTAATTGATGTTTTCCTGGCAGTCAGAAACAGAGCGTGGATTCTCTTTTCTAAATTTCCACAGAATGAGCCCACAAATGTCTGTCAGGGCCTTGCAGAAAGAAACTTTATAGATGTTCTTAGAATAAAAATGGTGATTTTAACTTTAAGAGAAAGAAATAAGGTCCTATAGAATTTTGTACACTTAGACTGTCTAAGCAACATTGTGTGAACTGAGTCAGAGTGAACTCAGTTAACTTTTTCATAATAGTAAGTTCGTGAGTCTGCAAAGCAATGCATGTAACAACAGTAGAAATGACTTTGCTTAAGCAAAGCAACATAGTCCTAGGGTATCATTCTCAATAGAAAGAATGCAATCCACCGATATAATTTCAAAGTTTCTAGGAGTCATATTGAAAAAGTAAAAATAAATAGGTGAAGTTAATTTTAATAACAAACTTTCTTTAGCCAAATATATTCAAAATAATAGCATGATGTCAATTAAATATTATAAATCATAGACTTTTTTGGTACTGTATTTTTGAAATGTAGTATTCTATAATTCAGAAGAAATATATTCTGGATTTCACACTTACAGACCATTTTAAATCTGACTGACTACATTTCAGGTAGTCAATGGCCACTTGTGGCCACTGGCTACCATATTGGATAACACAGATCTAAAGCTTGAAGAAAGTGGCTGCCTCAGGTAATGCCAGAGTAGATATAAGATGGAAACTAAGGATCAGATGCCTCCCCACTATGTCCCTTCATGACGCTCATAAAGTCTTCCAGACTTAGGTGCCACCTCCAGGAAAAATTAAAGTTGTCATCCTTAATATGGGTGAGATTAAGTTGCTTTCGTTTCACAGAATAGGAGCCAAAATTACAAATTAAGATTAGTTAGGAATGAATTAGAAATGTGTTTCTTGCACTCTCAAGTTTGTGGTCTGAGTTTCCTACCTGTTACACTTACTTCACAAAGTAATTTAGATTTTTTATTAGCTTTTTAAATCTTTATTTATTTTTGAGAGAGACAGAGACAGGGCATGAGTGGGGAAGGAGCAGAAAGAGAGGGAGACACAGAATCTGAAGCAGGCTCCAGGCTCTGAGCTGTCAGCACAGAACCCTACACTGGGCTCATGAATCACAAGATCATGACCTGAGCAGAAGTCAGATGCTTAACCAACTGAGCCACCCAGGTTCCCCTAGATTTTTAAATGAGAAAATACAAAGAAAGAATATGATAAAATGCAAGACCCACAGAAAAAGTTCAATATCTTCCCCTTTCCTCAGTTAGTTCAGATCCAGAGAGGCCAAGGCCATGGGTTTTATCTCTTTTAGGATCAATAAACTTTTGAAGATGGATGTCTGATGATTTCAAGATGTGGTCATTGTGGTCATTAGGTAAAAAAGTATAAATGAATAAGTACCATTTATTTGCACTAAAGGATGACTAAATTAAATCATAAGACATTCTGAGAGACTGTAATATTCACATTGTCTATGAAGGCCAGAGTTTGGAATTGGAAACATATGTATACTAGATAGTATGTTCAGTATAGGTATATACTTTTATCTATTCATTCATAAATAGACTAAACAAAATACTAAAAAAATTTATTTAGAAGAAAGTGTTTAAGTTGTTTTAGAAATCAAAAAAGCATGCTAACCACAGGAAACATTCAGGATTATATGGTGGGGCTTTTATTGGTACAATTTTTTGAGACACATGTTGATTTTGCTGTTGTTTAGATCAAGCTTGAATGAAATCCTGTCATTTTGTCAGCAGATTTCAGGGCTATCAAATAAAAAATGACCTTAGAGGCAGAGGCTACAAGGAAAGTTCATGTGGTTGACATTAATCATATATGTAAGCAACTGAATGGAAGAATGCCATTATTCATGATTATGGCCAAAATATACCATGGAGTTACCTTTTAAAGAAAAGAACGAGGATTTTGGAGAAAAGATGCAGATCCTTCTTTGTGCAATGTAGGGTGGCAATGAAATACAGGTAGCTATTGCTTGAGAACAGCATACTTAGAATACACAGTAAAACTTTGGTTTGTGAGTAACTTGTTCTGTGAGTGTTCCACAAGACAAGAACACAATTCTAATAAATTTTAACTTGATAAATGAGCGATGTTTTGCAATACAAGTAGTATGTGACACTGAACGTCACATGATCACAACTGAGCCAATGGTTCTTCTCTCTCTCTCTTTCTCCTCTCTCTCTGCAGGATTGTGGGTGACTGTCTCCTATGCCCAGATACTCGGTCTCAGTCTGTGGTGTTTGGCAGAAATCAGTGACATTTTCAGAACAATGGAAGGTGGCCACAACTGGCACTAGTGTATTTTTTGTCACTTCAAAGTACCTATGGACAATCCTTTGCTTTTCCACACAAGAGTAAGCTTAGTGATGTTTTGCTTCATTCTAGTTCAGGCTGCCTGCAGATAATATAGGCCCTTTTCTCTGCTGCCTTATTGCCAGTCACATTAAATACAGTATATGACAAGAGTTTATTAATACTGTACTGTAGTCGGCATCCATGTGAGCATATACAATGGTCTCCAGGCAGAAAAAGGACTAAAAGAAAGGCAGTAAGAAGGAGATGATTATGGTGGAAGTTAAGAAGGAAACCATTGAGAAGTACTAATGAGGTGGCTGAAACTGCAAAATTTTATAAGAAGTCTATGTTGACCAATTGCACAATATTAAAGCAGAAAGCAGAAATAAGGAGGCTAGATGCAGCAAAAGGAGTCACAAGAATATCAAAGCAATGGCCCTGTGTTCTGGAAGACGTAGAAAAGCTGCTTCTGCTTTGGATAAAGGAGGAGCAACCAGCAGGTGATACTGGGACTGAGAACTTTATCTGCATGCAAGAAGACAAAGGCCTTGTACACTGACCTTGTAAGTAAACTGCCAGGTACATCAACTGAAACCAAAGAGGCTTCAAGGCAAGCAGGGGATGGTCTGATAACTTTAAGAGGAGAAGTGGCATTCATAGTGTTGTGAGGCATGGAGTGGCTGTGAGTTTGGATGCTCAGGGAGCTGAGGCATTTGCTATGGAGTTCCAGAAGCTCATGGTTTCTGAGTGTTTACCTGAACGAGCAAGTTTTTAACTGCAATAAGATGGGGCTCTTTTGGAAAAAGATGCCAAAGAGGACCTACCTTATGGAAGAAGAGAATGCAATGTCTGGTCACAGCCCATATTCACTCAGTAACTATCTCCTCCTTCCCTTCTTAGGAACTGAATAGCCAAGCCTGAACTTAAATGGTACTCCAAAGTGGCAGAACATTTTTGAAGAACTTCTGTTTTGTTTGGCGAAGCAACTGGCTGACTGGAAAGATCAGCATGTATTTTTTGGTCTTGAAGATTTTATAATATCTCCCCAAACCACACAACTACTAGGACAACTGTGAACAAGATATTGGAAACTGCAGAAACCAAAAGAGTGTCTCCCAATAAGCATTTATTTTTCAGTCTTCCTTTCTAGATGTGCTTTCTAGAAACAGGCTTCATCTCACCTTTGCTTTCTACCATGGTCTTTCACTGAATCCACAGACAGAAAGAACAGAGCATCCAAATCTAGATTCAGAGGTCCCTGACTACAGTCAAAACTCTAGTGGTTATTTTCCCCCAGCCATGTACTTACTACTAGACATAACAAGGGCATGCATTAGGAGTTCCAATTACTCTGCAGGTTGTATCATATTTTTCACATCATGGGTTAAATGGTTGTGTCCAAACACCGAGGCTTGTTAACTTCACTACCAATAGAACCAGGCCTAACTGCTGACTGGATTTTAATACAGGGTAGTGGTAAGTATACAATCTTTGGGTCATACAGGCTGTGTTTCAAATGGGGCTCTGGGATCTATGTCCTAGCCCTTCACTTATATGTGGGAGAGGAGACGTTGTTTTCCTATCTTGAAGTTTCATATTCATGACTTCTTCAACTTTCCATTCTTAATATACATCTCTGGTTCCATGCTTTTTCCAAAGGCTCTTTTCCCTATATTTTCAGTCACTTAGACAGTTAGGGATAATAATTGAACTTAGTTGGTCTATAGCTGGTTAAATGAGATGATGTAAAATAGCGTAGGACAGTCCTAAATAGTCCAATATAACTATTATTATGGTGCTTATGTGGAATGAGTAAATCAATAAAATATCACCTATCATGTATTTCATAAGAAATGGTACAAGGATGTGTGTATGTGTGTGATGTTATAAAAAAAATGTTCAGGGGCTCCTGGGTGGCTCAGTCGGTTAAGCGTCCGACTTCGGCTCAGGTCATGATCTCACGGTTCGTGGGTTCGAGCCCCGCATCAGGCTCTATGCTGACAGCTAGCTCAGAGCCTGGAGCCCGTTTCAGATTCTGTATCTCCCCCTCTCTCTGACCTTCCCCTGCTCACGCTGTCTCTCTCTCTCTCAGAAATAAATAAAACATTTAAAAAAATTTAAAAAAATGTTCAAATTAACAGAGAGACACACCAGAATGTTTGTCCTTAAAAAGGAGAGATATTGCTCTATCCAGCTTAGAGTTTTGTCCTTCCCTTACATAAAACTTTGCAAATAATAGGTAAGTAGTTAATAAGTATGATATTTCTTAAAATGAATTTAATAATGTGCAGATTTTTAATAAGCTTACCTTAAGATTCTGCTACTAATATTTTACCAAATGAATAACATTAATAACCATATTCCAGTTATTATTAAAGTTATGCCATATACTATCTCTTTTAATCTTCACAATTACACTTGATAGTAGTTCTTGTGTCTATTTTACAGTTAAATACACTGGTGCTTAGGGAGCCTAGCTGACTTATTCAGAAGCATATGACAAGTAACCGGGAGATTCAGGGGTGGAACTCAGGTCAGCTGGCTCTAAAGTCTATTCTTTTAACCAAAATATTGCACAAAAAATTAAAAGGCATGCATGAAAATAGCAGAATGACTACAATAACAGTATTGTTATCTATAACACAACCTTAGAATATTATTCTCCAGGCCAGCCTAAGAGCAGGTATCTATGCCCAAGCTCTCTCAGGCAAAGCAGGTATATAAAAATATAGAATTCACCTGCAGTGGGAAACATCAGTCAAAACTGTCAAGTACATCTTACTGATGTTTTTTGGCTTCACGGTGAATTTTCAATTTCATTTGTATCTAAGAGAGAGGGAACAAAAGAGGAGAAGGAGATTCAGAGAAAGAGAGTTCTGATACCCGTCATTCTTTTATCCCCAGTGCCAGTCTTCAAACAAAAATGCTTTCCAGTTCATCTTTCTTTGGCTAACATATGCAGAGATGTGACCAGTCATCAGAATGATCAAATGCACTAGAAAGATACCCTGAACAATGAAAGAGCAGCTACCGTATCTCGGCAGACCAAGGCCATTATAAGGGACATTCACAGCTAGTGTTTCTAGTTGCAGTTTGAGAAGGCTATCATAAAAGTGCTCTCAGACCCTTTAATGAAAAACTTCTCATTAGAATGTAATGGGACAGTGTGTCAGTTTCCTGTTGCTCTTTAACAAATTACCAGAAATTAAGCAGCCAACAATAATACACGCTTATTCTCTCTTAGCCTCTTGAGGTCAGACATCTGAGCGTGGACTAGCTGGGTCCTCTTTTCAGCCTCTCACCAACTGTGTTGAAAGTGCCAGGAGTGTGGTCTTATCTGAGGCTTGTGGTCCTTTTACACACTCTTGTAATTGTTTTTAAAATGTTTTATTTATTTCTGAGAGAGAGTGAGAGAGACACAGCATGAGCAGGGGAGGGTCAGAGAGAGATGGAGATACGGAATCTGAAGGAGTCTCCAGGCTCTTAGCTAGCTGTCAGCACAGAGCCTGACGCGGGGCTCTAACCCACGAGCAGTAAGATCATGACCTGAGCCAAAGTCCGACGCTTAACAGACTGGGCCACCCAGGTGCCCCTATTCTTGAAATTTTTGATAGAATTCAGTTCATTGCAAGTGTAGACCTGAGGCTCTCAAGTTTTGGAGACCATTCATGTAAAGGTCTAAGAAATGTGAACCTCATTTTAGTGACTGAAAACAAACCAGTGATTACCCAGGAAAGTAGGAAAGTAAAGAAGAGGTTGGATTACAAAGACACAAAATAAAAATTTGGGGATAATGGATTTGTTCATTATCTTGTGGTGATGGTGTCACAGGTTAAATGAATATATGTGTTAAAATTCATCAAATTGTGTAGCTTATTTTTTAAAGCCATTTTATTTACTTTTTTTTAAAGTGTGTTTATTTTGAGAGAGAGCACCCAGGTGTGTACACGAATGGGGGAGGGGCAGAAAGAGAGGGAGAGAGAGCATTCCAAGCAGGTTCCATGCTCAGCTCTGCAGAGCCTTAAGCAGGGCTTGATCCCACACCCATGAGATCATAACCTGAGCCAAAATCAGGAGCCAGTTGCTTAACCAACTGAGCCACACAGGTGTCCCAAATTGTGTACTTTAAATGCATGTAGTTTATTGCACATCCATTGTATTTCAATAGCTTTTAAACAATGCATATAATGGAAGAGTGACCAATTTGCAATGTATACTGAAGTCTTTCTGTGATAAAGAGCAAAGATGCCCTTAGCTTGGCACAGTGGAAACAAGACTTATTATGAGGCAGACTTCTGCCTGGCCAAGTAGGCTAAGCTTTCATTATTCACCATCTATTTACTGAGCATCTGTTACATGTCTTGCACTATGTTAGGCACTTGGTATTATAAGCTTGTCACAATAACTCTGATACAATAACTTTGGGTGGTTCAAGTCACTGCTTCCACAAAATAAGTGCTTTGAAACACTTCACACAAACATACTAACCTTTTTGCCCCACATATAGATCAACAGTGTCTGACAGATGCCACACACAGCAGCGCCCTCTGATTTCTATATTACTACCACATAAGGCTGGCTGGTTTGGTGATGTAAAGCTTCCTTCATAAGATATATCTAGGAGGTTCTCTGGTTTGGAAAGCACAAAATTTATGGAAGCAAAAGGGAAAAATTGCTCTTTCCCCTGCTATTTAAGTTCATGAACCACAAATCTGTAGTCAGTAGAGAGCACCTTATGAAATGTATAAACTTACCTAACACTGTGCCACCACTCTTTTTCCCAGTGTGTGGCAAAGTAATGCTCTTCAGTGGAAAGGGAAACTATCTTGAGGTTGAGGTATGGCAATATGTCAAAATCTGAGACAATATTGATCTGATCAGTGAATTTCCACGAGTAAATAAGATATTTGAATGAGGAACAATATCAGACTCAGAGCAACACTTTCAAAATGCTACCTTAATATGATAATAGAATGGTTGGGAAGAGAAGGTGGTGTCATAATGAAGTCTTAATCAGGCCTGGAAACTTGACAGGATTTATTATTTATTGTTTATTAACTTCATTTTGAAGGTCTGATCATTATTAAATAAAAATTATCTCCGAAAAGGTTAATATGCATGGGTTCAGAATATTTTGAGAGTCAAAGGAAAGTTCATAATCGGGAGAAGAATTAGTTTCACAAATATATGAGGATGGAATTTTAAAACAATTTTTAGAAATGATAATTATAACTTAGGGCACCTGGTTGGCTCAGTTGGTTAAGCATCCAACTCTTGATTTTGGCTTAGTCCAGGATTTCACAGTAGTGAGATCAAGCCCCATGTCTTGCTCCACGCTAAGCATGGAGTCTGCTTAAGACTCTCTCTCCCTTCCCCACACCCCCTCTACCCCATTCATGCTCTCTCTCTCTAAAGTAAAAAAAGAAGAGATAATTAAAACTTGTAATTTTAAAACTATATTATTTAATTATAATTATGGTTTTATAATTATATTTAATTTTATTTATAATTATATAATCTATAATTATTTATATAATTATACAATCTATTTATTGGGCACCTGCTATGTGCTTTTCATTGTATTAGGCACTTTGAATATATTATCTTATAAGATTGTCACAATACTTCTCTGATATATATATAATTCTGTGCTATGTATTATGTGTTTATGCTATAATAACATATATTATATACAATTTATTATTATGTATATGTGTTGTATGTTATATACAATATATTATTATGTATATATAATGTAATCATAATTTTAAATGATTTTAAATATATAGATTATAATTGTATATTCTAATTTAATTTATTATTTTGTATAATATAATCATATAGATTGCAATTTATGTATAATAATTTATTTTATTATGTATAATTATAATGTTTTAAGAATGGTAAATCAAATACTTAATTAAGATAAGTGGTTCACATTCGTTTTTGGTCCTTGTTCCAATGATATCTAATGTCAAAAATTTAATGAAATAAAAATTAAAATAAATCAAAGTGATGCCTCAAAAGGGACTTCTTTTTTTTTTTTTTTCAATATTTTTTATTTATTTCTAGGAGACAGAGAGAGAGAGACAGCGTGAGCAGGGGAGGGTCAGAGAGAGAGGGAGATACAGACTCTGAAATAGGCTCCAGGCTCTGAGCTGGCAGTCAGCACAGAGCCCGACGCGGGTCTCGAACCCACGAACCGCGAGATCATGACCTAAGCGAAAGTCGGACGCTTAACCAACTAAGCCACCCAGGCGCCCCTCAAAAGGGACTTCTACTGGTTAAAGTGTGGTTCCAGCCCCTGGGTGGCTCAGTCAGTGAAGTGTCTGACTCTTGATTTTGGCTCAGGTCATGATCTCACCGTGTTGGGGTTGAGCTCCTATCGGGCAGCATCCAGCTCTGCACTGGACATGGAGACTGCTTCAGATGCTCTCTGTCTCTCTTTCCTTCTGCCCTTTCCCTATTCACACTCTCTCTATCTCTCTCTCCCTTAAAAAAAAAAAAGCGTGGTGGTGGTTCTATTGAACCAAAAGTGTACTAAGAGAGGTGCTTTTTTTTTCTCTTGCTTTTCTGAAAGTAAGTGGTCTTTTTATCTGTGTGATATTGTTCATCCTAAATTTAGGAAACCTTGCTTAATAAATCTTTTGCTTGGCTGTCATCTCAGAGTTTTATTATTTTTACATATTTATGATCTTCCCCCAAAGCAGTAATAATGAAAAGTCACCAGAATGTCCTACAGCCACCCCATGAGGGAACCCATGTCAATGCATATACTGGACCAGGCAATATATTGTGTTGCCTCTTTGTCTTAGGACAGTCCTCCCTCGTGAACCTGTTTATAAATACAATAAAGTAATGGATTCTTTTCTCATAAATAAATCCGCATATACAGAATTTTGTATATGTTGTCTGGCTCAGGCATAGTTCCCTGCAATGTAGTCTTTATCCTGCCAGACATTGATAGTGTGCCCACTTTTGTGAATGGATTTGGAGTTTTTATTTAGGTATTTGACCATCTCCAGTAGGTTATGAAACCCCTAGAACATGAGGACTTTCCTTTACTCAGGCTTTATCTCCAGGTTGCTCAATAAATATTTCTTGAATTAATTGGTTCCTTGAGGTTCAGCTACCTGCGGCTCAATTTGTCACCAATTATAGATATTTAAGAGCAAATTCAAAGACTTGGCACAGAGGGGCTTCTCAACAAATGCTGAATGAATATTGTGACATTTTGATTGCCTCAACGCATGGTACTCTGCAAAGTAAAAGATGTTTTTCCATGTATTAATTTTGTGAATCATCCAACTTGCACATACACAAGTGCACACACACATGCACACACACCTTCAGTACGTCTGAACTGTATAAGAAAGCTACTAAAATATCCAATAATGCATGTTTAACAAAAGAATAGTATGTATTGAATATGTTGATGCTCTGGATTTGTGTTTGGGACTCTACCTAAGGATAAAAAAAAGTATCATCCCACATCTTTGCCATTCTGAAGAGAGTCATCAAGAAATTAAGCCAGACATTTCTAGGCTTGCTATAAGATTGCCAAACTGGCCCTGCTATCTCTGAGATATAATGCCAGCGCTGAGTTCCCCATTCAAGATGGTGTAAGGGAAACAGAACGGGAAAAGAGAGGGTATATGACTTTTCTATTTCTGCATAGCAAATGGCTTAATAGCCACAAACTTAATGGCTTAAAACAACATAAATTTATTATCTTCCAGTTTCCCAGGCTACAGCTTAGCTGAATCCTCTGCTCAGTCTCCTGAGACTGAAATCAAAGTGCTGGCCAGACTGTGTTCTCATCCGGAGTCTCAACTAGGGAAAGATTTGCTTTCAAGCTTCCTCAGAAAGTTTGCAGAATTCATTTCTGAATGCTTGTAGGTTTGAAGTCCCTGTTGTCCTTCTGTCTTGCTGTGTTTCTGGATCTGCTTTCAGCTTCTACACCATTCTGGTTCCACATGGTCCCTGCCATTGACCCTCTCACACTTCTGATCTCTCTGCCTTCAGGAGGGGAAAGCCCAGATCTTTTTAGGTGTTCATCTGATTGGATCAGGTCCATCCAGATATCTCCCTTTGGATGACTTTGAAATTAACTAGTTAATAACCTATCCAAGGAGTAATATTCCATTATACTTACCAGTTTTGTCCTCTCAAGGGGAGAGCATACACAGGGCACATGCACCAGAGGCAGGAACCCTGGGGGCCACCTGAGAATTCAGCCTATGACAAAGGATACTATGGGAGGTATCTTTGAGGCTCTGTAAATACAGTCAGAAGTTGTCTAAGATTGGAAGACAAGAACCCCATTTCTTACTGCAGTCCTACCTTGGTGGTGCCATTGGACACCAGCAGCGCATAGTAGGGGAGGTCCTGGGAGGGTCTGAAGAATTTTCCCTGAAGCTTGTGGGTGTATGTAAAAATCATTATTGATGCCAGCATATTTTCTGCAAAGGCAGAAGACTTGAGAGAATATTTGGCAGCTGAGAAGCAATAACAGATGGTGGTGTGGTGTGCCTTACAAGAGGAGAGTCACCCCCATTCAAGTTCTCCAAGGCAGTCAGAGAAGGGGTGAGGAGATGTACCATTCTGAGGAGCATTTGGGACATGGACTACTCAGGAGAGACTAAAAGGAGACAAGATTTCCCCTCTTTGAGGGTCCCGGTGTCTGAGGAGGCTGAGAGAAAATGAAATCCTTCCCTAGAGAACCATGAGTGGAATTTCCATGGAGACTCTTATATCAGAAGAGCACACAGAATCGACCTGAGCTTGACTGAGACCTTGGCTGCATCCCCAGGACTAGCAGATGACCAATTACTCCACAGATCTTTGCCTCCCTTATTTCCATCCGCCCCCCCCCCCCATCTCCCTAATTGGAAGAACTGAGCTTTGAAATTGGGAAGGGAAGGAATTAACCAGGATCAGATCATTCTTTACCCAACTCCAAATCTTTTAGCCACAAACCTGGTCTACTGGGGAGATGGAGGAGGTGTGGGTAGGAGGAGTAGCAAATGTGATTTAAGCCCATATGAGATTAGAGTCTTAAACAGACCTAGACTTTTAGTGAAAGGCCTGGCACACTTCCAAGATGTCCTTAAGGAATAGGGAAGTGACATTTGACAGAGCACGATTGAAAACAGTGACTGGAGAAAAAGAAAAACATTTCATGTTATAAATCCATGTTGAAGCTTCTCAATAAGACAATTACACATAAATTTAAAATTTGCTGCAAGCTTCCCATTTTTTTATGTTCAAAATAGAATTTTTTCCCCCACAGATCCCAATTCTCCAAAAAACAAGTGATATCATTAAGTTATCGAGTAGAGTGAATTAGGCCCAGAAACATTTCCCAAGAGTCAGTTTTGATAAGGAAGGCTGGGGTGAAATCAGTGTACAGAATATATTAGTGGGAAGGTGAAGAAGGGACGCCAGTAAAATTGCTAATTAGAGAGGCAGAGCAGAAAAGCCTTTCTGGATGGAAAATAATACGCCGTTTGAGATGTTTGACTTTAATAGGCAAGACACTAAAATGAGGTCTTAATAATTTCTGAATGCAGCTATTATGTTATGCTTGGCATTTAAAAGTAATGTGAAGATACATCTGAATTTACAGAAGTATTTTGCAAGATTACCAAGAAGCCAAGAAATAATGATCACATAGCTGATTTGGTACATCCCCCTCTAAAATAAGTTGAGTCATTATAAGGTAAAACATGGTTTCTATGATACTCAGTCATCTGAATATATTTGTACTGAATGCAAATAGTGTCTGTATCACTGAAGAATAAAAGATAAATCCACTAGTTGTTATTCTTGCATTGCTTGTTCAGTTGATACCCATTCCGCTGTGAATTCCCATGGAATCGTGTGTGTGTGTGTGTGTGTGTGTTTGTAAGTCATCACAGCATGTTCATCATAGTTTAATAAGCTTTAGAAAGATATATCTTCAACTCTAGGCAAGGAGTAGTAGGTCAAATTAGCATCAGAAGAGACCAGTCTCTTCTAATTAACAGGAAGAGGTATTAAGTGTAATAGTTAATATGACATCCCTATGTTGGAGAAAACCACATGTCCCAAAAGAAGGAATAGTTAAGTTACCAAGACCTAACTTAATTTTGCTATTTTGGCACATGGAAAGCCAACACAACAAACATTTGAATGCTAAAATAATTTTAAGACATAGCACCATTAACGTCAAATTTTGTTAAGTTTAAGACAACTTTATGTTAATTTTGAGGGGTTTTTTTGCAACACATATTTTAGATATTTGAAATTATTACTTAAGCTATAGGAACTACTTTGGTTGGAAGTCCTGTATTTTGTGTGTTCTTGCAACAAAATATGAAGACTCCCGTATAAGGTAAGTATGGTGGATGGTAAACCACTAATGAATGGTGAGCCCTTGAGTACTCTTTGGCAACACAATCCAAACTCACTGATGTACAGTATGCGTGGTTTCTAAATGTGATTAATTATATTATATGATTTATTCTCTTTTAAGCACAGATGTACTTTTTATAAAAGATCCCTTAAGCTGTGCCTAGGATATGGAATTGTTTCCACTACTTTGGATAATTGAGATATGTATGTACGTACACACACAATGTAAATGCTTGCCTAAGCAAAAGATGCTTGTGGAAGGAAACTGGTAGAAGTGGTTGTGTCTGGGATTAACAGAGTATATCTGGGGACAAGGGTGGGAAGGTGTCTTACTTTGGTTCCCCCTGCCCCAAAATGGACGCTGAGTTAAGAATTCAAGTGCAACTACTGGTGAGAATGCAAACTGGTGCAGTTACTCTGGAAAACACTATGGAGGTTCATCAAAAAATTAAAAACAGAGCTACCCTATGACCCAGCAATTGCCCTGCTAGGTATTTATCCAAAGAATACAAGAGCGCTGATTTGAAGGGGCACATGCACCCCAATGTTTATAGCAGCACTATCAACGATAGCTGAAGTATGGAAAGATCCCAAATGTCTGTCAACTGATGAATGGATAAAGAAGATGTGGTAATATTTACAATGGACTATTACTCGGCAAAAAGAATGAAATCATGCCATTTGCGATAATGTGGATGGATCTAAAGCATATTATGCCAAATGAAATAAGTCAGTTAGAGAAAGGCAAATATATTATTTCACTGATGTGGACTTTAAGAAACAAAGCAGATGAACATAAAGGAAGAGAAGCAAAAATAAGTTAAAAACAGAGAGGGAGAGAAAGCATAAGAGACTCATATACAGAGAACAAACTGAGGGTTGCTGGTGGGGTGATGGGTGGGGGGATGGGCTAAATGGGTGATGGGTATTAAGGAGGACGCTTATGGGGATGAGTACTGGATGTTATATGTAAGTGATGAATCACTAAATTCTATTCCTGGGGAAAAAAAAAGAAACAAAACAGATGAACATATGGGAGGGGGAAAAACAAGAGGAGAGAGAAAAATAAACCACAAGAGACACTTAACATAAAGAACCAGCTGAGGGCTGATGGAGGGAAGGGGGTGGGAGATGGGCTAGATGGGTGATGGGCATTAAGGAGGGCACTTGTGATGAGCACTGGGTGTAAGTGATGAATCACTGAATTCTACTCCTGAAACCAATATTGCTCTGTATGTTAGATAACTAGAATTTAAATAAAATTTGTAAAGAAAAAAGAATTCAAGTGCAGGTAATTCATGACAGGTGACGGCAGGAAGAACAAGTATAGATTTGGGGAAAGGGAGGCAAGGAAAGAAGATAACCCAAAGAGTATAATAAGGAGCGTATTACCACCACGGGCAAATAGGACTCAGTCTCACAAGGGACTCATTCAGAAACTATGTGAAACATACTTCCACATGTTCTCTCCAGGGGCGCCTGGGTGGATCAGTCAGTTAAATGTTCGACTCTTGATTTTGGTTCAGGTCATGATCTCACAGTTCATGAGATTGAGCCCTGAGTTGGGCTCTGCACTGACAGCATAGAACCTGTTTGGGATTCCCTCTCTCCCTCTCTCTCTCTCCCCTCCTCCCCTGTTCGTGATTTCTAAAAAACATAAAAATAAATGCTCTCTCCAGAGGAGACAAAGGAAGATTGAGGCATTTATCCACCCACTTCCACCGCTCCCCCCGCCACCACCCCTACCCCTGGTTCAGAGTTGCACCAGGAACATTACCTGTGCTTGCTGTGCAGGGAAGAGAGACTGGCATACCTGAGGTAGAAAGTGTCATTGCCCCCGAGATTCTTTGGGGTGCTGGAAGTCTAGCGAGAATGCTCCTACACTGTACCCAGTCCTCCTGGGTCTGAGGTCCTCTTTTCACTGTTCTGCACTGCTCCACTCCCTGTCGTACCCTCCTTCCCAGCCCCAGTCCTGTATCTTCCTGCCCAACACACACACACACACACACACACACACACACACACACACCCCTCCTGCACAAGGAAATGTGTTTAGCAGACTGTATTAAAGGCTCAGGAACAGAGCCTGAAAAGCCTCAAACAACTTAAAATTAATTATTAGCATCTCTGTTCTCGGTAGGTCTTTAGAAATCTCCCGTGTCCTTGCAGGGGGTCTCACTGGACCCTTTTTCACCCTAGTTTCCTGCCATGTGGTCTAGTCTTCTCAGATTCTTCTCTAAAATCCTTTTCCTTACCCACTCACGATTCTCAGGATCACAAATTCTGGAAACTTCTTGTGCACAGTAGTTCATGGTGCTCAACTGCCTCCTTCCAGCTGCTGGTAAGGCTTCTCCTTCCACATCCAAAGTGAGTTACCATGTTATTTATTTTCTCAACAAAGGCAATTCTGTCCCTAGGAGCAACTTTCTGTTCTTCCCCTCCCAACCCCCCAGTTCTTATTATTAAGATAACAATTAAAATTTTTTTTACCCTGCTACATACGTACTGTTAATGCACAATAAGCCATCTTAAGAATGCAGTGGGCTCTGATATCACTGTTTCCCAATTGCCTTGATGCAGTCTTCTTAGGTCTGCTTTTCAGGTCGGCTTTTCCTCCCTACATACTCTGTGTGGGGATGTCCACCTATTGCTTCAAAGCCCCATCACTGATGCTTCTTAGACTTTTCTTGTTTATGCCAGGGATCACGATGTAATGCTTTGTGCTACCGTATAACTGGTCGTTCACCCTTCTCTTCTGTGCCTTTGTGAAGGACTAAAGATCTTACAGCAGAAAGAGATTTTTCTGGCTTGTGGTTCCACCTGAAAATAATCACCTCCCCCACTCAGCTATTTAATCATCCTTTTGCATTTGAGCTGGACTATGGTACTTACTGTGTGTAATGCCATTAAAACCTCTCCAGGCCACAACAGCTCCAAGCATTACTGTTTAATCATGTGCCTTTCAGCATATGAGTTGATTTCCTTTTATAATTATCAGAGGGTACATGGGAAATTCTCAAATTGAGTTTGAGAAAAACTTATATGTCATGCTGCAAATCCTCTATCCTGAACTGAGATGAGCAGTTAAGTTTCGGAAAACTATAGGGAAATAAATATGTTATTTATTAGCTCTGAAGCTTTTAATGTTGACATTATCCCTCTTGTACCATGAGGGAGTTTGACTAATGGCTTAGCCAAGCCTATAATGGCTAGAAATCAGAGAAGGAAAAAATTGAAGGCAAAATTTTCTCCAATCCCCACTCCACCCTCGATCTGCAGGCCAAGATGTACTATTTATCCAATTATTCTCTTAGGAAAAAGATGAGAGCAGATGAAAATACAACCTCAGGCGAGCGCTAGCCCAGCTTTCCTTCTTAACAATCTAGTTCATAATTGGTAAAAATGATTTCCCAAAAGGTTCTTGCAAATTAACATTCAATTTAAACAAGCAACTTACAATGTGCCATTGAGCCAGGTCATAAGATTTTAAGACAGCAAAAATTTATCCACTAAGATTTTTTTAAGGGTTTCCCTGCAGCTAGGTTTGTCTATCTTCAGGCATCTTCCAAATTATCATTCTATTACTTGTTCCCAGAGGTTTGGCATTCTGCAGACACCCAGGGAAGTCTAGTTCTTGCTTTATCTCTGTCTCAACCCTTCAGTCTCTCTCATGGCCAAATGCAAACAATACCGCCAGGTTGTCTAACATCATTGCAGTGACTCATAACTAGCAATTCTTATTTTAAAGCACTTTCCAGTTATACAAATTATAGCTTATTTTAAAAAAGAAAAGAAATAAGCTGGTAGATGGAAAATATTGGATACAATGGTAAAATACATGCTATACCACCTGCTTTGTTTAAAACTGTCTCAAATCAAGAAATGAGCTATTTCCTTAACTTTAAATACTCCATAGACCTAACTATTTTTCTATCTAGCTATTAGGAAGTATCTATCTCTTAACACTTGGGGAGAAACGCACGTATTATATCACATACCTACACTCTCGGGGAACAAGGGGAAGTTAGAAACCAAGAAAGCAAATCCTCCTCTTCTCTCCTCTTCCTCTGTCCCCACGTATGGCCACCCTGGGTGATTGGTCATAGCTGAAATGTACAGGCTACTTCTGCCAAGTCTCTGGGCTCAAGTAAAGAAGAAGAAGATGATGTAAATAATAATTTACATTTGCATAGCATCTTATAGGTTCCAAAAGGCTTTCATATAGATTGTTTCATTTAGAAGAAGCATTGCACAGATGTTTTGTGGATTTGCAATCATTAAAATCACTAATTCTGATTAAACTAGTTTAATATTTCAGGTTCTGTTTCACTCATTTTTTTTTCCTGTCTTCTGGTTCACAAAGAGACTTTATTATGCTGATGTAAAGTGCAGGTCATTATCCAATTACTAAATCTTTTCCTCAAATGAAATCATAGAAAGTTTGAGCTGGAAAGAACTTTGGAGAAATTTTATTCATCTTATTTTGTAGATGAAACACTCAGGTTCAGAAAGACTTTGTGAATTTCCCAAGGTCAGGCTTGCTTTTCTGCTTTGAAATCTGGAAGGTTTGCTGATGCAAAGGATTTGATCTTTTTTATTAGTATTATTATTCCTGTATTTTAGAAAAGACTTTTCAGAAAAAGATTCATTGGATACTTAAAGTGAGTGCCCCCTTTTTTCCTCTTGTCCAATATTACCAGATACCTTTTGTTCTTTTATTTAAATCGAAGGTCCTTAAGTTCTTAATCAGATGTTGTTTTTACTCTCTTCTCTTTAGATCCTAATAAGAACCTTGTGAAAGAGGCAAGGCAGGCATTAGTGCCATTTTAGAATTAAAAAATCTGGGGCGCCTGGGTGGCTCAGTCGGTTAAGCATCCGACTTCCGCTAGGGTCATGGTCTCGCGGTTCATGGGTCGCGGTTCATGGGTTCGAGCCCCGCGTTGGGCTCTGTGCTGACAGCTAGTTCAGAGCCTGGAGCCTGTTTCGGATTCTATGTCTCCCTCTCTCTCTGACCCTCCCCCATTGACGATGTCTCTCTCTCTCTCTCTCTCTCAGAAATAAGTAAAAAACATTAAAAAAGAAAAAAAAAAGAAATCTAAAAGAAGACACATCACCTGTACAAGGTCCTGGAGCTAGTTAGTGAAATCATTAGATTAGAAACTATCTTGGTTTTTGTGGGGATTTTTGTTTCTATGTATCACTGTTAGTCCTAGAGTAGAGGCTCATCAGATTTTTCTCAAGACAGATTTTTGCCTTTTTCCTAAATACCCTGAGAGAAGAACATGGTAGTCAATACATGTCACTGATCAATGTATGTCAGTGTATTTGCAAAAATACTGGCTGTAATATTGTGAGTTTCTTTTCAATATGATATTTCTTATTTTTACTATTTCCAAAATAAGATTGGGTGAAAGACTTTTACATAATATAAATATGCTAAATTTTAAATAGATTTAGATTTAAATTAGATATAGAATTTAAATTAGATATGGAAAAGATCTCAACTGGAAAGTGGATACCTGACATTTATTGTATATCTACCATATGCCATTTATTATTTTTTTCAGTGTAAAAATACCCACAGCAAACCTGAAAGTTTCCTAATATTATTCCCTTTTTTATAGATACAGAAACTGAGGCTCAGAAAAATGAAGTAACTTGCCCAGATTTAATTCTATGTAACTCCAAAGCTGATGCTTCTTCTGAAATATTTCTCATCTTTCCCAAAAAGCACATTGAAGTACAAAGAAACACATCTCAACGCATATATATCACTAATCATTTCAGTTAATTCTGAGGGGGAAAAACTTGCTTTTGACTGAATAGAACTATAAAAATGTCTCTATTTACATTCCTAGTCATCTAATGCCAACAAAACACAAAATATTCTAGAATAAATGGCTAATATTACATAGTGGCCTCTCTCAGACTAATAAGATTAATCAGTCCATGTTTTATTGAGTTATAGAAAATATCCTTTCCCTAATGGTTAATTTATCCTAATTATCTTATACTTATGAAATAATAATGAGTATTTCTCTTGTAATAGATGAGCTAAATCAATTGTAATTGAGACGACAATAGCATCACAAACTATTATTCATACATTTGGAGTTTTGTCAAGCCTATTGTCTTTAACTTTTAAAGATGCAAGTTTTTTAAAGAGCTCTAACTTGCATTTTGGTTTAGGTTTACTGTCACTTAAATCATGAAATAACAGTGTAGTGTAGTGTGCAAAAAAATCATTGAAGATTATCACAAATAGCTGAAGACGTAGATTCTTGGACACAATTATATTTGTTATGAAATCTTGGAATTTAAGAAAGTTACAGTCAATATGTGCTTTCATAAAGACATATATATACTGGGAATTATTATCTTTTCAAAATGTTTATAAACATTTAAAGGTGTGTAAAATATAGCATATGTGCCCCAAAATACATTAAAATGTACAGCATAATGAACAGTTAATAAGTGAGCATTTATAGAATGATCAGTTTGGAAATAAACCATAACAGTATCTTTGAAGTCTCACTCCACTCCACATGTCCATTGCCCATTATTTTGAGAATTTCTTCTTTCATTAAACATTATATACTTTAATTTCATCTCCATTACTGTGTATTGCTCTAATTTGTTAATATTTTTTTGCTTTATAATATTCTTTTTTAAGGCATTTTACCACAAGTTTATTTATTCCTTCTACCATTGATGGATATTTGTGTTATTTTCAGTTTGTTTCTATTAAAGTCAATGCTTAAACATATTTTCTGGTGCATATTTTCTCTATGCTATATACTCAGGATTAGAATTTCTGAGTTAAAAGCATGAATATGTTTACATTTAATAGATCATGTTTGCTAATTTTTCAAAATAGTTGTACCAATGTCTATACCTACCTACCAACAATGAAGGGGAATTTCTGTTATCATATCTTTGCTAATACTTGATATTTTCTGAGTTAAAATTTTTTTTCTAATCTGGAGGATATATGCAGTAGTTGGTATCTTAATGTAGTTTCAACTTCATGTTTTCCAGAAAGTTAATCAATCTTATTATTTTGTCATGTGTTTACTGGTCACAGGATTTTCTGTTTTGTGGTCTGCCTATTCACAACTTTCCCTCCATAATCCTGTTTAATTTTGTTTTTCTTATTGATTTGCAGAAGTTCTCTGTTCAGGGTTTAAGTCCCCTATTAGCAATATATGTTGAAAGTGTTATCTCCTATCCGGTGGCTTTTCTTTTCATTTTCTTTCTGATATCTCTTGAAAAATATAAGTTCTTAATTTTAATGTAGCTGAACTCTTTTAATGAACCCAGGATAGCCTAAGTACCAAAAGACAAGAATATTACAAAAAACAAAATTACAAACCAATCTCTCTCAAGAACATAGATGCGAAGTTTCTTTTATTTTTTATTTTCATTTTATTTCATTTTTTAATTAAAAATTTTTTAATGTTTTTATTTATTTCTGAGAGAGAGAGACAGAGACAGAGACAGAGACAGTGTGAGCAGGGGAATGTCAGAGAGAGAGGGAGATACAGAATCTGAAACAGGCTCCAGGCTCTGAGCTGGCTGTCAGCACAGAGCTCGATGTAGGACTCGAACCCAAAAACCGTGAGATCATGACCTGAGCTGAAGTTGGACTCTTAAGCGACTGGACCACCTAGGTGCCCCTAAATTTTATTTTAGACAGAGAGTGACAGGGGCAGAGGGATGGAGACACAGAATACCAAATGGACTCCATGCTCAGCATGGAGCCCAATGCAGGGCTTGATCCCACAACCCTGGGACCCTGGGATTATGAGTGAGTCGAGATCAAAAGTCGGCTGCTCAACCAACTGAGCTACCCTGGCATCCCAATAGTTGCAAAAATTCTAAACAAAATACTAATAAGTAAAATCTTGTGCTAGGGGCTTGGAGTGGATCTACTGCAAAGGGGCACAAATGAACTTTTGGGGGACCATGAAAATGTTCTGCATTTTGCTTGTGTTGGTTGTTAAATGTCTACTACATGCATTTGTCAAACACAGATTTGTAGTTAAATTTGGTGAGTTTTTATTTACCTCATTAAAGTGGATTAAAGATAATTTCAAAAAACTTGTGAAAGCAGATATTTCCTGTATACATTAGAAAATAGCATAATTAGACAACGTTTTAAGGTTGCACTAGGAGTCATTGGTAGAAGAATACCAGAATTGGTAACTTTCTGGATATCTCTTAGTCAAGATAAATGTTTGTACAAATCCCATGGAAAAGTTTTGGTAACTCAGCCCTTTTTGCAAACCTCAATCTTTTTTTATTTTTTATTTTTTTACTGGTATCCATGCTTATTGTCAGTAAGAATTTTTTAAGAAAGAAAGAAAAGAAAAGAAAGAAAGAAAGAAAAAGAAAGAAAGAAAGAAAGAAAGAAAGAAAGAAAGAAAGAAAGACAGAAAGACATTGCATTTAGATTTCAGCGTGCCAGGAGAGTGTCTGGGTGGCTCAGTCAGTTGATCCTCCGACTTCGGCTCAGGTCACGATCTCACAGTTCATGGGTTTAGGCCCTGCATCAGGCTCTGGGCTGACAGCTCAGAACATGGAGCCTGCTTGGGATTCTGTCTCCCTCTCTCTCTGCCCCTCCCCTGCTAGTGCTCTTTCTCTCTTGCTCTCAAAAATAAACATGAAACAAAAACAAAAACAAAACAAAACAAAGCAAAACTTTATTGTGACAGGAATTGTGTCTCTATAAGTTTGAATAAATTACCAAAAGATGATACTTCTGTACATCTGGTAATGCAGAATTTGCCATAAATTTCCAGCCAGTGCTATGAATTGAGATTCAAGTCTTCTTAGACAAGCTTGTTATTGGCAGAATGCAATTGTATAACTTCGTAATTTGCTCTTCTGTAGCAGAAATGGTATATCAATTGAACATGCAAGTTTATGCTCAAAACCAAACATCTTATTCAATTTTTAAATTTCTTTCAAGCCAGCCTCAACTATATTCAAGATGCTATAAGCAACATGAAGATGAATAAACCTTTTCTATTTTGGCCCTGATGGAAAGCAAGCTATATATAAATGCTAAATTAAAAAAAAAATACTATAATTATAATGGCACAAATAAAGTGCTATTAAGTCATTAAAAGATGTTAATCTTCCATATCTTGGTTATTATGAATAATGTTGGAATAAACATAGGGTTGCATATACTTTTCAAAATTAGTGTTTTCATTTTGAGGGGGAGGGTAAGTACCCAGTGGTGAAATTACTGGATCATATGGTAGTTCTAATTTTATTTTATTTTATTTATTTATTTATTTTTAAATATTTTTATTTATTTCTAGGAGAGAGAGAGAGACAGTGTGAGCAGGGGAGGGTCAGAGAGAGAGGGAGACACAGACTCTGAAACAGGCTCCAGGCTCTGAGCTTGCAGTCAGCACAGAGCCCGACGCGGGGCCCGAACCCACGAACCGCGAGATCATGACCTAAGCGAAAGTCGGACGCTTAACCGACTAAGCCACCCAGGCGCCCCGGTAGTTCTAATTTTAATGTAAAAAATTTTTTTAAATGTTTATTCATTTTTGAGAGACAGAGAGAAAGCATGAGCGGGGAGGGAGCAGAGAGAGAGAGGGAGACACAGTATCTGAAACAGGCTCCAGGCTCTGAGCTGTCAGCACAGAGCCTGATGTGGGGCTTGAACTCACAGACTGTGAGATCATGACCCGAGCTGAAGTCGGACACTTAACCAACTGAGCCACCCAGCTGCTCCTCTATTTTTAATTTTTTTGAGGAATCCTCATACTTTTTCTACAGTGGTTGCACCAATTTATATTCCCACCAATAGACCACAAGGGTTCCTTTTCTTCCACATCCTTGTCAACTTGACTTGTTATTTCTTGTCTTTTTGAAACTAGCCATTCTGAGTAGTGCGAGGTAAGAGCTCATTGTGGTTTTGATCTGCATTTCCCTGATAAGTAGTGATGTTGAGCATTTTTACATATGTCCGTTGGCTATCTGCAATGTGTTCTTTGGAAAAATATCTACTCAGGTTCTCTGTCCATTTTTAATTGGATTATCTATTTTTTGGTTATTGAAATAAGTTCTTTATATACTTGGATATTAACCCCTTACTTGATATGTCAATCAATAGATGAAGAAAATGTGATATATATGATTATATATGTATGTGTACATATAAATACATGTATATGGTGATTGTATATATACACATACATATACACACAATGTAATACCACTGAGCCATAAGAAAGAATGACTTCTTGCCATTTGCAAAAACATGATGGACCTAGAGGGTATTATGTTAAGTGGAATAAGTCAGATGCAGATGGAGAAAGACAAGTACCATATGATTTCACTTCTCTGTGAAATCTAAAAAACAAAATAAACAAACAAAACAAAAACAGAAACAGACTTAAACACAGAGAACACTGGTGCCTGCCAGAAGCGAAGGAGAATAGACTGATGGGCACAACAGGTGAAGGAGATTAAGAGGCACGAATTGGGTTATAAAGTAAATAAGTCAGGGGGAAAAGGTACAACATACGGACTTCAGTCAATAATATTGCAATAATGTTGTATGGTGACAGATGGTGACTATATTTATTGTGGTGAGCACTGAGTAATACATACAGTTGTTGAATCGCTATGTGAAACTAATAATAGATCGTTGCATGTCAACTATATTCCATGATAAAAATAATTAAAAAATTTTTAAGATGTTAATTCTTGCTGGTAGGATCAAGTAAAGTTTTATCGATGAAATATAAAATCCCCTGATTTTCTTTTTTTTGAAGTTAAATTGTGAATACGCTATCAGAAGATCTTCTAGTTAGAAGCCTTTCGTCTCTCCTCTTGATTGAGATAGATGAATGCTCAGCAGCTACCTCAGTGCCTGACACAACATAGGTGTTTCAAAAATGTCCATCTCCTCTTCTCTGACCTGTGTGCCCAAAGTTGGTTCTGGCTCTACTAAGGAGAATGCCAGCCTACTGAAAAGTTGCATGAAGGATTCAAAACTCCTCTATTCTTGAAACCAATGTAATACCATTCTTCTTTATTTGGAACATCCCTTCTGCCTCTTCATGTCCCTCCCCCCACATCCCACATATAACACACACACACACACACACACACACACACACACACAAGAATATACTTTCATTAGAGAGAGGCAGCATGGCATAGAATAGAAGTCAAGAATTTATGTCCTGGAATCAGACTGCCTGGATTCAAATCTCAGCTCTAATGCATGCTTTGTGTATGTGCTGGTGAACGAGTTAACTTATATTTTTTGTGCCTTAGTTTTCTTATTTGTAAAATGTGGATGATAATAACATTGCTGAGGACTGTGGCAGATTGTATTTTCCAAAGATTGCTAGAGTAATATCTCCCATCTTACGTGTTCTTACAGTGTGATTTTGCCACTTCCTGTCTAAGAGTTGGAATCTGTATCTCTTCTCCTTGACCTTGGGAAGAACTCTTTAACTGCCTCACGTATGACACAAATGTAGCTATGTGACTTCCAAGAATGGGTCATAAACAGCTATACAGATTCTGCCCAGCTTTTCTGTGGGATGCTCACTCTTAGGTCCCTGTCACCAAGAGGAAATCTTGACAGGTAGGTATTCTAGAAGATGGCCTTAAATGAGCCACTTTAAGTGCCAAACATGAAAGTGAGGAAACCTTTGAGATGTCTTTATCTCAGGCACTGTCTGGCTGCAGTGGCATGAGAAATCCTGAGTAAGAACCACACAGTAATCCAAGAGATACCCCCCAAAACCATAAGAGATAATAATAAAATGATTGTTCTTTTTGGATGCATCATTTTGGCATGATTTATTGTCATGCCAAAACACTACATCATTGATACAGATCGGCTGGACCTTTAGCTAGAAGAGGTGGAGGTGGCCTGTTCCTGTGCCTGGACTTCCTCACGGCATGGTAGCTGAATTTCAAGAGCATGTAGCTTAAGAGTGCCAGGTGAAATCTGCATCACATTTTATGACCTCGTCTTGGAAGCCGCATCATGTCTCTTCCATTGTAGTCACAGGCTCATTCATGTTCAAGGGAAAGGAATGCGGACCCCACTTCTGAATGGGATGGATATAAATGTTACATTGTAAGAGCATAGGGAATGAGCTATCTTGCAACCATCTTGGAAAACACAATCTCCATAAGAAAGATACATAAACTAATCTGGAGTACTTTTTAGAATAATGCCTGGCACAATTTAATGAACATTGTTTATTATTGTTATTATTCCAAAGGTGTAATCTAGGATTAATGGTATGAAAGGAAAAGCAACTTGAGTAAAGGTAAGTCAACCAATGATTAAAACAGGGATAAATGTGAACTGTCCCAGATATCCCAGGGTATAGTCTCTCTGTATTTGGCTTTCTCCCATGTCCTGGTCCCCTTTCCCCCTCCATAGAAGTAACATTGTTAAGAAGTTTGTGAGCATGAGCGTTTATCTAGAACTTTCCCCTATATTTACATTTGTAAAATGATACACTTTTGTTTTCGTTGGATTTTTCCTGAAATAGCACATTGCAATGTACTAATTTGCAGTCTTTTTGTTGTTGTTGTTTTGATCTTTTGTCTTTATTGTTTACCTAGTCACGACTTAAGACATTTGTCATGCTAGTATATAAGAATCTGCTTAATTCCATAGTTCCACTGCTCGCTATAATAGCCATTCATCTTGTTTCCAGTTTTTCATTTTATAAACAAAGCAAGGGTTCTCACATTTTCAATTTTAACAGAGCCTCCCAAGTTGTCCACCAAAAGGGCTATGCCAATTCACATTCCCATTTGCAAAGCAAAAAGCTCGTAGTGACTTACACTCTTGGTGACCGTTGATATTATTAAACTGTAACATTTTGCCTATCTATAAGATCAAAAACTGAGAAATCATTTTATTTTGATTCATTTTTTTGTCAGCAAAGTAGAACATATTTTTATGCTTATTGGTCACTTAAGTCTTCCCTTATTATCTGTTTATATTCCTCGCCTATTTTTCTGCTGGGTTATTTTGTTTTTAGTTTATTAATTTCAAAGGGTATATATGTTATGTAAATTATATGACATACTCACATTTTCTTGGATATTAATTGATTATGTGATACAGGTTGCAAATATTAGCTCCCAAGATAATGACCATTCTTTCACTTTACTTTTAGTTTGAATTTAAGCTTATTAATCTTTTCCTTTAGGTTTTTTTTTTTTGTGTGTTGTGTGTGTTTTGCTACTCAAAGCCTTCCTCTCCCCTCCACCACAAACACATTCAACCATATTCATTACTAATACTTTAATATTTTTATTTAGGTTTGTAGACCAGCTGAAATTTATTTCCTTTAATGATTTGAGGTAGGACTCTTCTTCTATTACATTTTCATTTTCTCAAAACATTGATTGAGCTTATCATTTCCTGCTGGTTTGAAATGCTGGCCTATATCACACATTGAATTACCACCCAAAATTGAGTGAAGTTCTAGATTTTCCACAGTTCTACGTGTGAACTTCACGCAGCTACATACGATGAATCTATGTTGTCTTGTACTATCCTGACAGTAGTACAGAGTATCTGCTCTGACACCATTTTAGTTTTAGTTCTATACTTTGTTTTGATGTGAAAATGAATGCATCATTCAGTTGCTTTTTTCCTTTTCAAGATTTTCCTGGTTATTCTTAAGCCTTTTTTCCTCCATATGAATTTTAAAATCACTTCATGAAAGCAGTGGGTATGTATGTAAGTGATGAATCACTGAATTCTACTCCTGAAACCAATATTATGCTAGTTGTTAACTAACTAGAACTTAAATATAAATTTGAAAAAATAAATAAAACCACTTTATCAAGTTCCGTGAAAAATCTTGTGGAGACTTTGGGATTTCATTTAATTTATAGATTACTTTGTATTATTAGAATATTTACAATATTCACTATTCCTACTTATAAATATGGTTTATTTTCCAATTAGTAAGTTTTCATTTAAATCCTGTAGTAAAGTTTTATGGGTTATGTCATAACTGGTTACTCGGTTATTTATTTATAACTTGATAAAATCATTACTGCTTTTGAAAATGGAATCTTGTAAAAAATACTTACCTAATTTTTATTGTTTGTGTGATGGGAAACTATTAATTTTTATGTGCTTATTTTCCATCTGGTTAGCTTGCTGAGCTTTTGCATTAGTCCCTGTAGTTCTAAGTAAATGACTTTATTTGTTCCTTTTTATCTACATGCTTACATACTTATTTTTTTCCAATTTATATACAATTTATTTATTGCCTTGGATGCTTCCACCTACACAGAACTGAATTGAGATTTTATTTCTCTCTATTCATCTAAATTTTCTGCAATAAATGATTGTTTTTACAATCAGAAAAAAAATCCATAAGTATGTTTTAAGGAACACTCTTTGATGATTTTTCATTTTTCTTAAATATCCCCAGCTTTTAAAAGTGTTTATTGGACAAGATAATTATTTAATTAAAAAATTTTAAGGTTTTTAAAAATTTATTTTGAGAGAGTGAGAAATCAAGTGCAAGTGGTGGAGAGGCTGAGGGAGAGAGAGAGAGCAAGAGAGGGAGAGAGAATCCCACACAGGCTCTGTGCTGTCAGTACAGATGTCTGACTGGGGACTCAATCTGATGAAATGTGAGATCATGATCTGAGCTGAGATCAAGAGTTGGACGCTTAAATGATTTAGCCACACAGGCACCCCTTTAATTAAAAATTTTTCATTCACTGCCTTTTATTACTTTATTCAAATATTCATTATCATATTTTATTTCTTCTGTCAATTAATTCTAGTATAAAAATATTAAACCTTAATCGTTTTAACCGTCTATTTAAAGCTACATTGTAAAAATAAAGCTACTTTGTTAAAAATGTATTTTTGTATTTTGAACACAAAAATGACGCTTGTAGCCCTGTCTGGATTCTGAGGATGGTCATAATACTTCTCTTTCCTGAGATTTAACTAGTCAAGCTCGTTTTTCTTGAAACTTATCAGCAGCATTGAGGAGGCATTAGATTTGCATGAAGTTTGGTCTTACTTATTTGCCTTTGCTCTACGTAATTGCTCCCTTGTGTGTTTCATTTCAACCATTAAGTTCAGTGATTTACTTTAGCAAATTGTTTATTGGGAGTTATCAATTTCTTTCCCCAAATGTCCACATTTACTCTGGTTTATTTTTTTGTCATCGTGTATACCTGTGTGTGTGTGTGTCTGCCTGTTCGTCTATATAAGACACACATGAATGTGTGTATACACATAGATTTAACTTATACCCACACATACATTACAGTGTATCAATGTTTTTCAAATAAGCTTTCATGACTTCCCACAGAACATCTGGGATCACTTTCCTGTAATATTGCTTCCAAATATGTTGTGATACAGTTTTTAAGTGGAGAGCCAATATTCCATCTTTAATTAAAAAGAATATCCTTACAATATTACAATCATCCAATAACGCCTCTGGATGTTTCAGTAGGCCTAACCTATTGCTTATAATTCATGCTTCTTTCATTATTGGTGATATGTTGCTCTGTAACATGAGGTCGTTTGATAGTTGTTTCTCTGAGAATGGGGTCCATGGGTACATTTTAGTTGTGTGAGTATCATATCTGTCATATGATTTTTGGCATTAGTAAAGGGAAAGGAAGTATAATGTGACTGAACCATTTACCTGTCAAAATTCTGTCCTTCCTGTGTCATCCTTAGTTTATATATTCATATAGTGGTGAGATATTTGCTATACGTACAGTGGTAAGATCTATAAAGTCCAGCCCCAATAGAATAATGATTTCCTAATGGTAATTATGACTGTGGTATTGAGAGCTCCTTTTAGATGGAAGTGGCACTTTGGCTTACAGAGACTAGGCCCAGGTAGATGAAATCTTTCCAAATAGTAGCAATTAAGGGCTATCGCCATTTGCTTTCCCTGAATAAATTATTTAACTTTATATGTTTCTAAGTAAGCTTATTTCAAGTACTTGAGATCATTTCATGTTACTTTCTATCATTTCTTACATTTAGCTACTTTTATACTCCCAATGATCACCCTTGAGAGCACATTTCTATAGTTTTTTTTTCCCCAAAGGTTAATTCTCTAATAATAACAAAACATCCAGACTTGAATTGTTTTTTCCTCAATCTCTTTCAGCAAGAAGAGATTAATAAACTCATCTCAATGGAGTGGATTGGATGTCATGATTATTGATGCAAACTTTCAATTTGGATTGTTCCAGGTTGTATAGAAGATTACACATAAAATTTTAGTGAAATTCATATGCCACTTTTACATATTGTATTCCAGGTATTGATTTTTATTCACATGGTTAACACATAGATTAAAAAACTGAAATCAGTGTTCCTGTGACTCTCTTTTCAAATAATAAAAGCACAGTGATTTTTTTTTTCTGAAATCCTCTAGTCTAGATTCAAGTTGACTATACTGTACATTACCAACCTCTCCTCTGGTAAGCTGCCCTTAAGACCTGGTGCATCCAGAAGAAGTAAAAGAGGCTTAAACAGAGGGACGTCTTCACCCTTTTAACTCTCCTCTGGTTTTCTCCCTTTCTTTGGCTACATTTTTATGTTTTGCATTCTCTTCTCAAACACCCTTCAGCATCTGTATTTTATTCTAGCCTATAGCCTGTCCTACAGTACTGCTGGTATGGCCAATGGGAAAGAGTTGACATTAGGGAGTTTCTTCTGGCATGATGCCTGTTCCCAAAGTTCACCGAAATATGGTCATAGTAAGATAAGATCTGAATTATTACATGGCTCATATACAAGCCATATTTATCAGGGATTTTTTTCTTTACGTTTTGTATTTTTTATCTTTTAAAAGAAATCCTGCATGTGTCAAAATCAGGAATATTCTCCTGTATTAAATTCTGTACATTTGCTTTCCCATTTAGATCATTAATCAAAATGGAACTGTGTTTTGTCTACTTTATGTCCACTTTCTTTTTTTCCTCCTATGTGGATAACCAATCGCTCCAGTATCATTTGTTGACCATCTTCACACAGCTGCAATACCACTCTGTCATATATCTTCTTTATCTAAAAATAATAGATTGTGTTCTGTTATATTGGTTTATTTATCTATCTATGCTCCGTGTCACACTGCTTTATTTATCATAGCTTTGTCATATATCCTGATACCTGAAGAGTAAGTGGTCACGCCTTCTTAGTTACCAAAATGCTTTCAAATAAATGTTGGGATCATAGTATCACTTTTACAAAAAATATACTTAAATTCCATAAAACTTATAGATTTATTTGAAAATAACTGAAATCTTTGTTGTATTGAGTGCCTCAATCAATTAACTTGGATTATCCATTTATGTAGGCCCATTTTAATGTATTTTAATAAAGTTATACATTTTTCATTAGGTAGATTTTTGTGTATCTGCATTAAAATGTATTTGTTGTTTATTTTATAATTTTTTGGCTGATATACTTCTAAAACTTTGTTATCTACTTCTTCCATTGTTGCTAATACATAGAAATATAATAGTTTTCTACATTTATGTTTCATTGAAGAAGCTTGGTAAACTATCCTATTAATTCTAATAATTTATTGTTTAGATTTTCCACATAAAAAAATCTCACCTAAGGCAAGGGAATCAAGAGCAAAAATGAACTATTGGGACCTCATCAAGATTAAAAGCTTCTGGGGGTGCCTGTGTGGCTCAGTCAGTTAAGTTTCTGACTTTGGCTCAGGTCATGATCTCACAGTTCTTGGGTTCGAGCCCCACATCAGGCTCTGTGCTGATAGCTCAGAGCCTGGAGCCTGTTTCAGATTCTGTATCTCCCTCTCTCTCTGACCCTCCCCTGCTCATACTCTCTCTCTCTCTCTCTCTCTCAGAAATAAATGAAACATAAAAAAAATTCTAAAAAAAAATATTAAAAGCTTCTGCACAGCAAAGGAAACAATCCATAAAACTAATACACAACCAATGGAATGAAAAAAGATAGTTGCAAATGACATATCAGATAAAGGGCTAGTATCCAAAATCTATAAGGAACTCACCAAACTCCACACCTGAAAAGTAAACAACCCACTGAAGAAATAGGCAGAAGATATGAATAGACACTTCTCCAAAGAGGACATCCAGATGGCCAACAGACACATGAAACGATGCTCAGTGTCCCTCCTCATTAGGGAAATACAAATCAAAACCACACTGAGATACCACCTCACGCCAGTCAGAGTGGCTAAAATGAGCAAATCAGAGAACTCTAGATGCTGGCGAGGATGTGGAGAAACGGGCACCCTCCTACACTGTTGGTGGGAATGTAAACTGGTACAGCCCCTCTGGAAAACAGTGTGGAGGTTCCTCAGGAAACTAACAATAGAACTCCCTTATGACCCAGCAATAGCACTGCTAGGAATTTACCCAAGGGATACAGAAATGCTGAGGCATAGGAGCACATGTACCCCAATGTTCATAGCAGCACTCTCCACAATAGCTAAAACATGGAAAGAGCCTAAGTGTCCATCAACAGATGAATGGATCAAGAAGATGTGGTTTATCTATACCATGGAATACTACATGGCAATGAGAAACAATGAAATCTGGCCATGTGTAGCAACATGGATGGACCTTGAGGGTGTTATGCTGAGCGAAATAAGTCAGGCAGAGAAGGACAAATATCATATGTTTGCACGTATAAGAGGATTAGGAAGAACTTAACGGAGGACCATGGGGGAGAAGAAGGGGGGAAATGGTGGGGGAAAGGGAGAGAGGCAAATCATGAGAGGCTCTTGAATGCTGAGAACAAACTGAGGGCTGATGGGGGGAGGGGAAGGTGGTGATGGGCATGGAGGAGGGCACTTGTGGGGATGAGCACTGGGTGTTATATGGAAACCAACTTGACAATAAACTATTAAAAAAAAAAAAACTCACCTAGTGCTGTTATTGGTGGTCCTGGTTCTCAGACTTTTCAAGTTGGACTGAATTACGCCATCAGCCTTTCTGGTTCTCCAGCCTGTAGATGACAGATTGTGGACTTCTCAGCCTCTGTAACCATGGGAGCCAATTCTTATAATAAATTATCTATCTGTCTATCTATCTACTTATCTATCTATCCACCCATCCATCTATACAATTATTTCTGTTTCTCTGGAGAATCCTTCCAAACACAAAATCTTCCCCAGATCCTCCACATAAGATCACAGCCCAGGCCACAACTTTACAATAGTCTTGGGAGATCTTGAGCAGAGAAACCAGACAAGGTCACCAGACTTATGACATACAGAACTGTGAGATAATTCATGAGTGTTGTTTTGAGCACCTAAGTTGTGGTAATTTGTTATACAGCAATGGAAAACTAATACACTTAACATTTTCTGATTTCTAGTTAAATCACCTTAGTCACATACTATGACTGTTACAAACTTTTTGGCATTTGTCAAGACATGTTTATGGCCCAGCGTGTGGCCCACTTCAGCAAATGTGTGGTGTGTGCTTGACAAAAAGTATGTACTCTGCAAATGTTGTATGCAGTTACATACACACACATAAACACATTCATTTGGTAAAATTTATTCATCTTGTTCACATCTTCTTTTTTATATTTTGAAGTTTGCTTGTTTCTGTCTGTTTCACTTATCAACTCCTTAAAAATGTTCATTAAAATCTCCCATTATGCTGGTAAGAATTTACATTATTTTTTTATTAAATTTTTTAGTGTTTTTATTTATTGCTGAGAGAGAGAGAGAGAGAGAGAGAGAGACAGCGTGAGCAGAGGAGGGTCGGAGAGAGAGGGAGATATAGAATCTCCCTCTTGAAGCAAGCTCCAGGCTCTGAGCTAGCTGTCAGCACACACGCTGCCGCGGGGCTCGAACCCATTAACCGCCAGATCATGACCTGAGCCGAAGTCAGACACTTAACCGACTGCGCCATCCAGGCGCCCCAAGATTTTACATTATTAAAGTGGTCATTATTAACTGTGGTCCATGAATGGGCTTCAGAGTGTCTGTATATCTACTGAAGTCGAACGTATTGTATTTGGACATGTGCATGTCTTTTCGTAGAAGGCTGTAGTCCTCATCAGACCCAGCTAGAGAAAGACCCAGGCCCAGTACTAAAGAAAAATAGTTCCTCTAATATTAAAATAAACGCAATGAAAAAAATAAATATCAGTAGTATTTTATTCAGTTTAGAAATTGAATGAACTCACGTTAAATTATGCTTAATATTAAATAATAATATTAAAATTAAAAAATGAATAGAAAAATGACTAATATTCCAAGCAAAAAGAAAGCATTGAAAATTTTAATTTATTTAGCCTGGAAGTGAGATGTGTTCTGGAATCAATCATTCTCAAACTTTAGTGCATTTAAGTATACCCTTCTTAATATTCTGATTTAATAAGCCTGGATGAAGCCAAAGAACATCTCAAATGTTTTTGAGACAGCTGGTTCAAGAACAACAGTTTGAAACACATTGCCTTAAAATCTTTCAATGTGCCCAAAGAATATGGTAGCCCTCTTAAGCCTTACTGTAACTGAGAAATGTATTTACTTCTCCCTCTTACTTGTTCCATCTGAATATGTTTCTCTCTAAAAGGAAACTATTGGACAATAAAGCATTTCAAATTTCTTTAGCTTCTTGAAGAGTATCTATTACACAGAGATGGTAATGTTCATATGCTGGTGGCACAAGCTCTTTCAGGGAAAATGTACCTAAAGAGAAGGGCTCAAAGCTAAAAGAATTAACAATAAAGACTTAGACAAGTTTGTTTGTATAGAAAAAGGTTTCAGCACATAAATTGTTCTAAAACTTCACTTAGAAGGCAAATTGAACACCAGTGACCCCACTTTTCGATGATTTCCAAGTCTGAGTAGATAGAAGCATGTATAGTACTTTGCTGACTACACTAACTCCATGTCAACCATAAACTATCTCCCTAAATCAAAATGTCAATTTAAAAAGCCCTAAATTTGCAAATAGCATATTGATTAACTACATTTCAAAATTAGTTCATTTTGTAAATGACCTCACTTTGTGTTCATCAAAGACTTAAAATAAAGGATTGCTATAGGATTAGTCATTTGTATATTGATAAATACCTATATAATAGATAACTAAGGATGTTAAGTGCCCTGGATATCTACAAGCATTTCAGGGAAGGTCATAATTATGAAGTAGGATGCTGCTCTGTGCACAGGCCTTTGGCTTTTAAGTCAGATGACTTGGGTTTTAGTTCTTACTATACTCTTTTGCTGATATATGTTCCTGAATTGATTACTAACCCTTTTGAACCTCAGTGTCTTCCTGTGAACAACATGTATAATGATACCTACCTTGGAAGATAATGCAAAGATTAATGATTAAATACCATAACCAATAATAATAATTTGTGGTGCTTTATAATTTTATAACAATTTTTACATATGATGATTATTTTATTTTCATCCAACCTTGTGAGGCAGATTTTTTTCACTTTCTATATTAAGAAACTCATGTTCAGGCAGATTAATGACTTTCCCAATGTCAAAAAGCCAGTAGGCAATGAGCCTAGTAGGGACCCCAAGTATTTTGACTTCAAGTTCAAATTTCTTTTCATTTGCCTATAGTAGTTTTCTTTGAAATATATAAATACTTAATAATACATAATTTATAACCAAATAACCTAATATTTAGAGCCTATCATATGTATAAACTGTACAACATTAAGGTAGGTAAAATATGACACTTATCTAATAAGTTGTGTGGTAAATAAGTAGATTTTGTTTCTGTTTATTTTATTTTCCAATATAAAAGATTATGATTTAGGATGCCTGCCTGGCTCAGTCAGTAGAGCATGTGACCCTTGATCTCAGCATTGTAAATTCGAGTCCCACACTAGGGGTGGAGATTACTTAAAAATAAAATCTCCAAAAAGAAATAAAACATTATAGTTTATTATCCAAAATACAATTTTGTAATTATAACATCATATGATTGACATACCATTTTTCGCATGTATATGTGTGAATTTATCCTTGAATAACAATGCAGTTAGATTTGTTCTTCAACCCTTACATTATTTAAATTAATCTGAGTCTAATTTATTTGGATATCACATTTATTATCCTCTTTACATTGCTTTTGTCTGCACTATTTCTCAGTGACAGCTCGGAGCAAAACTGCTTTTCAGAAATGAACATGCAGTTACGTACACTAAGAGCTGTTATATTACATATTCCTGAGATTTCCAAACTTAATTTGGACAAAAGTTGTTAGTAGTGATTAAATGCCACATGAATTTTATGAACTGAGTATGTGCATGTTAAGACTGTGACCAATTAAATACACTGAAATAGCAAACTGAAAGTAAAAACTTGAGTCAATCAAAGCATTTGAGTTCACTCCCCACTTAGCTGACTGGTTGCTGTCGTGTCGTATAAACACAGTCTTAGTTTACTCCTTTGTGCTGATGGGGTTGACATGAGTAAAACTTAATTTAAAAACTTAAGAAAGACTAGAAGTTCTTTTGACAGTTATTGGAAGTTTTTCAACTCCCCTTCTCTTTCTGGGCTGTTGCATCAGTGACTGTGGTTTTGACTCACTGACAGTTGGAAGAAACTTGAGAAGAAATTCTGCAGGCTCTCATTTCTTCCTTATTAGAGCTAATCTTTGTCGAACTGTTGGCAACATCGTTTGGCTTAAGACCATGGTGAAACTTAAAATGAGTATCGTTTATTCCCATGCTGCCTAACACTATTGCTTTGATATAGTTGTTGGGGAAAAATATGCAGAAAATATGCAGGTTTTATTGGACTTTGAGTTATGCCTCTTGAACAGAAACATTTTATGATTTTTTAAGTGATAAGAAACATGAGAAGCTTCGCGGGGAATTGAATTTTAATCAAAGAATCTGACTCAAAATCTTTTGGTATTGTAAATATCAGAGATTTTTCTCTGCCATTTAGAAGTATTTTTTTCATGTGCACTGTAGCCTGCTTTATTGCTAAAAATTTTGCAAAGTTTGATCTTTAAAAATGCAGACAATAATCCCACACACTGGCCCAAACAGTGTCTTGGAGGCAGTAACTTTTCTTTCTTTACTGAAGAAATAAGATAATTTATAAAAGGTAATACTTGGTCATTGTAATTACGAGGTCTCTAAGGAGACCCTTGCTTGACTGATGGGCTCATGAGAACAACATGATATGTCTCTAGATGGTGTCTTTATGGAAGAGTATTAGTTCAAGAGTTCCCAGGAAGTTGACTGAATACTTATTTAACCTAGTTCTGGCTAGCGTCATTCGGTCTAGGTCTTCTATGTAATACCAATCCAACTCATGTTGTGTGACTGGCTTTTAAATGCACAATGAAAAATAAACAGATTCATTACCTCCAAATAGATGGATCCTTTTAGTTTTGTATTAGTTCTAGACTTTTTTAAGCTGAAAGGGTTATGAAAATCTAATTTACTCATATAGTGTTGAAGAAAGAGACATGGTGGTTGTGTCAAGTGCTTTGCATCATCAGAGAGTGGGGCAGAAAAGTGAAGTCACTTTTCAAAGTGAACTTTTTCTTTCCTTACTATGATCTGAAACACCAGAAGTAGGGTGTGTTTGATTATCCATCCTGACTCACCCATATGCATTAATTTTAAAAATGGTAACCCTCGTTGTGTTAGAATGTGCAAGCCTACATGGTCACACTATAACTCACTGGGAATTTAGGACAGATAAAGTATTTACTGGAAAGTCATCTTTTGCTCAGCTTTTATGTGAATCCTTTTATCTGTAGCACAAATTTCATATCTGTCAAAATCTTCTCTTTGTATTGGCAAAAACTAAAGCTAAACAAGTTTTGAAAGCTTCAAAGTAACATCAGCTAAACTGATAAGACAAATGGCTGACATAAGCAGCTGAATGGCACCGTTGAATGGTCACAATGTAAACCATACATTTAAAAATCATTGGCTCCACTTTTTTGAGTGCTCCCATTCGGAAAAGGGGAGTTTTGAAAGGATATAGAACTCACAAGAATGGTCATGAGAGTATTTAAACAAAGATGAATATTTACCACCTACCCTGGAAAGCAGAAGAAGCTGAACGATGGCAGGTAACGTCAAGAAAAAAATCAAGTATTTAACTGGGGAACAGCATATTGTGTTTTGATGGAATTTAACGAGTATGTGTCCAAGTGACCCTGCCTCATAGAGGGGTTTGAGGGAACTTTCATCATCCTGGGGGAGGTCCCCCAACCCTATGTGAATTCCTGTAGGCGATCCTAAGGCCAGCACAGAGGTAGTGCTGTTACAAAAGCAGCAAAAAGAAAACATCTTATACTGAAAATAATTTTAAGAACAGAGAGAGAGGAAAAAGGTGAAGAAGGAGGAGACAAAGTGGTAAAGGAAAGGAGGAAGGGAGGTAGTGGAAGAAAGAGACAAAGAGAGAGAGAGAGAGAGAATATCAATCTGTGCAATTTGTCAACCTAAAAAATCAAAGCCCTAACCAGGATAGGATGACCTTGAGTCTTGAAACATTGTGACCTCGGTTGGAAACTAGTTTATAAAAAGTAGAAGTAACCTGCTCTTTAAAAAACAGAGGAACACATATTTAGCAAATTTCCCTCTGTCTAGGAACTTTGCATGGTTAGGTATGAAATAAGGTACAAAGTACTTGCCTGAGAGTTAATAATGTAATGCCTTTATAAAAAAAAAAAAAAGTCAGGAACTATCACTCAACCTCTCAGCTTTTTGATATTATGAGAGTTTAGAAGAAAGTTCTTTTTAAAAACTGGTGTATTAGATTTGCTAAATGGTTCAAGCATGTAGTCAATAGCAAAGCAAGTAGAAAGAAGCAACATTGCTTACAAGAGACTATTAATTCTTCCCTGATTTAAAGCAATAAGATTGAGTAACCAACTCCAGCTCATGTTCTCTATTTAAAAGGATAGCATGTAACAGAAAACTGCCTTGGCAATTTTCTGGGTTCAATCATTTTGTAGGTCAGTTAGCTTTGTTGTGCTCTAAATTCTGGCTAACCATTTCTCCCATGTGTACTGTTGGTTGGAGGCAGAAAGTGGAATAATATGTAAAAAATCAAATCCATCCCTACTACCGCAAAAGCAAATAAATATCCTCAAAATATATATTCTACATGGGTTCACGGTTGGCTGGTAGCATTGTCTTGTTAGCAAAAATAAAATGTCCTATCCAAAAAAACTTAGAAATTAAAATCAAATGTATCTAGGTCATTGTTTTCTTAAATAGAGTACACATCCAGACTATGCATATCGTAGCTTGTGGGAGAACCCACAGGAAGATACATTTGATTCAGTTCAACACATTTTTTAATGTTTCCACATGAGCAACAGGACACAATATTTATAGCTTCTCTACTGGTAGTGGAGCCTTATAAATTGGCTTCAATCAAGCATTGCCTCCACCCCTAAAATTCTTTTTTTAACTCTAAGGCTTCATGAATGCATACATACACAGTTTTAATTTCAATTCAAAATAGCTTCTTGGATGAAAAATGTCATACATTTTTGTATAAATGTGTAAGTAACATTTAGCTAAAGACAGAAAGTAACATTTCTTATAAGTGGAACAAACATATATCCAGGTACGGCTTTACATTTAGAGCCACAGTTAAACTACCACATTTGCCTCCCTAAGGGGTTTCTGGTCCATGAAGCGTTTACCCCAAATCATCAAATTGTATGGAATCCCTTAGGTCGTTGTTGAAATATGTATGAAGTTACAGCCCTTTGAAAATGTGATTGAGCCCAGTGAGTTCTATGGTCCGAGAGTAAGAGTCACATTCAGCATGGTTAATGAAGGACAGATTTAGATAAAACCCAAGGAAGCTCCAGAAAGGAGAGAACCTGCCTGATCCGCCAGCGCAGAGATCTTCTCTTGTTCTCCCAGAAACTGAGCAAAGCACATCAACTTCCCTCAGTTTTCCTAGGTCCAGATCTAACGAGTGACTCCCATTTTATCCAGCTGTGCAGCTGTGCACCTCCTCTAGACTCCTGACTTCAGTTGACACAAACACCCAGAGGAAGAGCTGTGGATCCCTTGTAGGGGGGTCGGTGGGAGTGAGGGCACACATTTCAAACTTGAAATACTAAGCCCTGAAAACTTTCAACTGAAATACTAAGGCCTGAAAATTGTCAGATGGACATTGGCATAGCACTTCTAGGGGAGAAAAAGGCAGCCTTCGGGTTCAACAGAATGTGCTGTTTGCGGGTCAGTTGCTGAATCATTGATAGGATAACAGAATGTTAAATTAAGTTTTGTTGCTATAACGACCGAACAACTGGCCCATTAGGAGTTGATCCTGGTCAGTAATTCAATCTGTTGTCCAGAGTGTGAGTGTTCTGGCTGTCCCCAAAACTAATTCTACCGGGAGACCATTGAACTGGTGCCAGCAGGCTTCAAAATGTTGAGAAAAGATGAGTTGGAGGCCCTCGGTTTCTTTCCTGAGTGTGGAATGGCATGAAAGCAAAAACAACTTATATTTTTCTATATATTTATAGTTTTCTATTTTTGATCTCCAGTTATGGCACTTAGCATTTGGGGGGCACCTCAAAAGTAGAATGAATAATTTTGTTAGATTTAAATCAAGTAGAGAAAGGACAACAATAAAGGAACTTTTTTCCTCCAATCACACTTGAAAAGATTGCATTTATTTACAAGCATCAGGGCTATCAGAGGAAACACCAAAATTAACATATCAGTGCAAGTGCTAAACCTGCTAGTAATCAGAGAAATGCAAACTAATATGATAATAAATGATAATAGTGAGATTGGCCAAAAGATCACACAGCTGTGTAAGTTGTCAGGAGAGTGGCATTGTAAATCCGTAGAGTCATTTTGAAATGCGATCTGACAGTAAATTTTTTTTTTAAATAGTTTATTGTCAAGTTGATTTCCATATAACACCCAGTGCTCATCCTCACAAGTGCCCTCCTCCGTGCCCATCACCCCACTTCCCCTCCCACCCACCCCCATCAGTCCTCAGTTTGTTCTCAGCATTCAAGAGTCTCTCATGGTTTGCCTCTCTCCCTTTCCCCCACCATTTCCGCCCTTCTTCTCCCCCTTGTTCCTCCGTCAAGTTCCTCCTAATCCTCCTATACGTGCAAACATATGATATTTGTCCTTCTCTGCCTGACTTATTTCGCTCAGCATAACACCCTCAAGGTCCATCCATGTTGCTACACATGGCCAGATTTCATTGTTTCTCATTGCCATGTAGTATTCCATGGTATAGATAAACCACATCTTCTTGATCCATTCATCTGTTGATGGACACTTAGGCTCTTTCCATGTTTTAGCTATTGTGGAGAGTGCTGCTATGAACATTGGGGTACATGTGCTCCTATGCCTCAGCATTTCTGTATCCCTTGGGTAAATTCCTAGCAGTGCTATTGCTGGGTCATAAGGGAGTTCTATTGTTAGTTTCCTGAGGAACCTCCACACTGTTTTCCAGAGGGGCTGTACCAGTTTACATTCCCACCAACAGTGTAGGAGGGTGCCCGTTTCTCCACATCCTCGCCAGCATCTAGAGTTCTCTGATTTGCTCATTTTAGCCACTCTGACTGGCGTGAGGTGGTATCTCAGTGTGGTTTTGATTTGTATTTCCCTGATGAGGAGGGATGCTGAGCATCGTTTCATGTGTCTGTTGGCCATCTGGATGTCCTCTTTGGAGAAGTGTCTGTTCATGTCTTCTGCCCATTTCTTCACTGGGTTGTTTGTTTTTCGGGCGTGTAGTTTGGTGAGTTCCTTATAGATTCTGGATATTAACCCTTTATCTGATATGTCATTTGCAACTATCTTTTCCCATTCCGTTGGTTGCCTATTAATTTTCTGGGTTGTTTCCTTGGCTGTGCAGAAGCTTTTAATCTTGATGAGGTCCCAACAGTTTATTTTTGCTCTTGATTCCCTTGCTTTTGGGGATGTGTCAAGTAAGAAGTTGCTGCGGTGGAGGTCAAGGAGGTTGTTTCCTGCTTTCTCCTCTAGGGTGTTGATAGTTTCCTGTCTCACGTTCAGGTCCTTTATCCATTTTGAGTTGATTTTTGTGCATGGTGTGAGAAAATGATCTAGTTTCATTCTTCTGCATGTTGCTGTCCAGTTCTCCCAACACCATCTGTTAAAAAGGCTGTCTTTTTTCCATTGGATATTCTTTCCTGCTTTGTCAAAGATCAGTTGGCTGTATACTTTTGGGTCCACTTCTGAGTTCTCAATTCTGTTCCATTGGTCTATGTGTCTGTTTTTGTGCCAATACCATACTGTCTTGAGGATGACAGCTTTGTAGTAGAGGCTGAAGTCTGGGATGGTGATACCTCCCGTTTTGGTTTTATTTTTCAGTATTACTTTGGCTATTCGGGGTCTTTTGTGGTTCCATACAAATTTTTGGATAGTTTGTTCTAGTTTTGAGAAGTATGCTGGTGCAATTTTGATTGGAATTGCATTGAATGTGTAGAGTGCTTTAGGTAGTAATGACATCTTAACTATATTTATTCTTCCTATCCATGAGCATGGAATGTTTTTCCATTTCTTTGTGTCTTCTTCAATTTCCTTCATAAGTTTTCTATAGTTTTCATCATACAGATCTCTTGTATCCTTGGTTAGGTTTATTCCGAGGTATTTTATGGTTTTTTGTGCAATTGTGAATGGGATCAGTTTCTTGATTTCTCTTTCTGTTGCTTCATTATTGGTGTATAAAAATGCAACCGATTTCTGTACGTTGATTTTGTACCCTGCAACTTGGCTGAATTCTTGGATCAGTTCTAGTAGGCTTCTGGTGGAGTCTGTCGGGTTTTCTATGTAGAGTATCATGTCATCTGCGAAGAGTGAAAGTTTGACTTCCTCTTTGCCAATTCTGATGCCTTTGATTTCCTTTTGTTGTCTGATGGCTGATGCTAGGACTTCCAGCACTATGTTAAACAACAGTGGTGAGAGTGGACATCCCTGTCGTGTTCCTGATCTCAGGGGGAAAGCTCTCAGTTTTTCCCCGTTGAGGATGATGTTAGCTGAAGGCTTCTCATAGATGGCTTTGATGATGTTTAAGTAGGTTCCTTCTATCCCAACTTTCTCGAGAGTCTTTATTAAGAAGGGATGCTGTATTTTGTCAAATGCTTTTTCTGCATCTATTGACAGGATCATATGGTTTTTATCTTTTCTTTTATTGATATGATGGATCACATTGATTGATTTGCGAATGTTGAACCAGCCCTGTAACCCAGGAATGAATCCCACTTGATCTTGGTGGATGATTCTTTTGATATGCTGCTGGATTCGATTTGCAAGGATCTTGTTGAGAATTTTTGCATCCGTATTCATCAAGGATATTGGCCTATAGTTCTCTTTTTTTGCTGGATCTCTGTCTGGCTTGGGAATCAGAGTGATGCTGGCTTCATAAAATGAGTCCGGGAGTTTTCCTTCGACTTCTATTTTTTGGAATAGCTTGAGAAGAATTGGGATTAATTCTGTTTTAAATGTCTGGTAGAATTCCCCAGGGAAACCATCAGGTCCAGGGCTCTTATTTGTTGGGAGATTTTTGATCACTGATTCGATTTCTTCACTCGTTATGGGTCTGTTCAGGTTTTCTATTTCTTCCCGTGTGAATTTTGGTAGTGAGTGTGTGTTTAGGAATTTGTCCATTTCTTCTAAGTTGTCCAATTTGTTGGCATATAATTTTTCATAGTATTCCCTGATAATTGCTTGTATTTCTGAGGGGTTGGTTGTAATAAGTCCATTTTCATTCATAATTTTGTCTATTTGGGTGCTCTCTCTTTTCTTTTTGATAAGCCTGGCTAGAGGTTTGTCAATTTTGTTTACTTTTTCAAAAAACCAACTCTTGGTTTCATTGATCTGTTCAATTGTTTCTTTGGTCTCTATGTTGTTTATTTCTGCTCTAATTTTTACTATTTCTCTTCTTCTACTGGGTTTAGGGCGTTCTTGTTGCTCTGCCTCTAGCTCCTTTAGGTGAGCTGTTAGATTTTGGACTTGCGCTTTTTCTAATCTCTTGAAATAGGCCAATCTGACAGTAAATTTTAAAAACTAGAAAATATTGCCCTACCTCTGAAAACTTTCAACCTAAGGAAAGAGTTCACAAGAAGAAAAATATTACATTTGACAAAAAGTTTATGGCAGCAAGATTAGGGTACGCTTGTGAAAATATGGGAGGATCTGAAATGTTAAACCTTAGAGAAATTGACAAATAAGATCATAGCACTCGATAGAATATTACTTAGCAGACATGAAAGTCATAAATCTGGAGACATTGGGCAATGTGAAAAATGTTAAGTGAAGAAAGAAGGATACAAAATCTCGATATTCTCTACAATTACAATATGTAGTATATGTTTATGTATGGACAAGAAATGAAACGGAACAGAAAAAATAAAAACAGTTGTGTTTAAATGGAGAAAATTGGGAGTAATACAAATTGAGTCATAAGTGCATCTCTTTGGAATTCACCAGGTATGATACTGTAATGTAGTTATAACACTAAATGAACTCAAAATGTTCTTTTGTAAACTTTGGAGTATTTTGAATTTAGGATTGGAGAATAATGAGAAACATAAACCTAAAAATATTCCTTAGAGCTACACTTTTGCTTTCTCAGCACAACGCCCTACTAAAATTTTTAACCTATTTTATTACAAAAGTAACACATATTAGTTAGGAAAAACACACACAAACAAGACAATAGATAATTCATCCTCACACTGTGTCTCATTTTATTCCAACTCTCCTTTTCTTTTACAGAAATGAGATCCTACCATGAATACAATTTAGTGATTTTATACAAAATTGTTGGAATTTTTAAAGCAAACTTCTGTTGTTAAGTAGGTAGTTTCTTTCCTTTTTTCCATGACCTACTATCAGTCAGTAGCAGTTACCATCAGGCAATGTGCCAGTAAACTGTACTATTAGCTGTAGGGTGAATATCAAGTAGCTAATCTCAAAGACATCTTAGTCCCACCTTTACAGAAATGAGAGAGCTGAAGCACAGGGAGTCAATTTACTCAAAATTACATGGCGAGTAAGTGACAGTGGTGGGAATCCAAAGCAGTTCTCTCTGACTGCAGAACACATGCTCTTCAACACGAAGGTGTCTGTAATGAGCAATACCACACGTACAATGGGGCAACTGTTAAGGGTGCACAGGAGATCAAGCCTCAGCTCTCCTCCTCCCAAGCCTGCCTGGCCTCTTGCTCTGTAAACCTCTCTCCAGTGACTGTGATTGGCCAAACACGCAGCGTCACCAAGCAGGTACTCCTGCCTAGACCTGGTCCGCATTGCCTCAGTCTCTTTGTTTCTGGCTTTGGAACTCTCTCTTTCCCTCAACCAAATGCCTTGGGGGTGCTCCAAGACTCACAGATTGAGGGTCGCTCTTGGATGGGCCCTGACTGTAGCAGAGTGACTGACTGGATCACTCCTTCTGGCCAGAGTAGTATTTCTTTTATAGGATCCTGAGAGATTCTGTTAGCTCGTGTTTCTCTGACAGTCTTCTGATCTTCAGATTTATTACTATTGTTATTTTTGGCATGGCTGAGCCAGTCTTACCATATTCTATTAATTCTGGAGAATCTCATTATCAGAGCATCAAAGGTATCAAATGAATATCAAGACAATAGTTGAGCTCCCCTTGGCCTGCATTGTACCATCCTCCTTTTACACCCCCAACCGCCTTGACCCAGGCTTTTCCAAAGAGACCTCTCCTTTCATTATCTTTACCCTGCCGTCGATCCATAAGGCAACTCCCAACCACTTTCTTCTGTCTCCAACAGGCAGATCTGGGTTGGATCCCAATTCTATCTCATGCCAGTCCTACCAGTGTCTTACTAACTCTCCATTTCTTTATCTGTAAAAAAGAATACATCAACATCTAATTCATGGAGTTTATTCATATTGTCTAGAGCCTTACCTGGCGCACATAGGTGTTTGGAGATTATAAATACACATGTATGCTTTATTTTCTTTCTACCTGAGCAGAAGCTAGTATTCAGCCATTCTCAGAAGATCCCTCTCCGTACCCGAGATCTCCTCGTCTTCTTTACTCTGTGTCCTATTCATCGTGCACATTCCTAGCCTTTAGTGGCCTTCACCATCTGCTTTCCATGCTTCCACTCCAACACTGTTAACTAAAGCATTATGCTGGCAGTTACTAACTCGTGCTTCATAATCTGTGCTCTCTGACCTTGGTCTATTGATCCTCATTGCAGCGTTTTCTTTTTCTCCTATAAAGCCAAAATTCCTATAGTAACTATGAAAAACTTCCATGCTTCTAAAGATTTCCATTGCATCCATTACCTTCCTTATTCTCAACAGATGATCTGGCCTCCTGTGATAAAGATCACTATTGTACAGAAAAGACCATGGCAACCTAGTAAATATCTCAATATCTTTCTAAAGTTTTCCTTTTAGAACTATCTTTTCCCTCCCAAAAGCTATTGGATGTCTATCCTCACATGCAGAGCAAGATTATGATCATGGTTTTGGTTTAGTTTATTTTCACTTTATGAGCCCTACATTTCAACCAATCTGAACAAGAACCCCAAATCCCTTCTTTTTCCACCTCTGCATCTATACCGTGACCATTCTTTTTTTTTAGAATGTCATTCCCTCGCATTTTCTATGTATCAGAATTCTGTCCATCCTTCAGCATCCTAATTAAAATTTCATATTCTCACCAAAACCTTCTGTGATTACCCCAGCTCACTTTCCTACTTTAAAACATATGGCTCTTTGTTCTAATTTTAGGGTGCATTCCACCTTTTATTATGGCATTTGTCTATATTTCATCCTTCCTCTGTGACTATAAGCTCCTTAAAAGAATGCAACCATAAGTTACATACATTTATAGATTCTTAGGAAGCCATTGTTGAAAGCAGTACACAGCCAATGAAGAGGGCAGGTTTAGAGGACCCCATCTGCTCTCTTCCCTCTCTCTGTCTTTGAAGTCTCTTTGAAGTGAAAGAAACCTCTTCCCAGAGAAAAGCTCCCCGGAGAGACAGGTCAAATGAGGATCAGGTCCTGTGTGCACCAGTGGGGATCATCGGAACTGACAAGACAAAGCAGAGGGAAGACGAAACCCTTGAAATGTGGTCCGCTGTCTCCTATTGCTAAACAGTGTCAATGACCCTGTAACTTTCTCTGGGGCTGAGAAGTCATTTCATTCTCAACCTTTGGGTTTTGCAGATTATCAAGAACAGCTCCCTCTGCTTGGAACTTGATTTACAGTGATTTCAGCTTAAGTGTCTTAGAAATGGAGAAATACAAATACTAGTCAATAAGTACAATGTCATGTCCTTTTTCTTAAAAAGCTTGAGTTAAGTACAGAAATAATAAAGGGCCAGAAAGAGGGACAAAATGAACATTTGTTCAAAATGTGTGTGTGGGGGGGTATATATGTGTGTGTATATGTGCATATATTGGGGTGTGTATATCATCCTCTATACAAGCAGTAGCATCTAGGGAACAAGGATTTTTGTCTTCTTTTAGATCCCATCTTGTACATGGAAACCCTTTGGACCTAGTATAATCTTCCACCATAATGTTGGACTAAACCTTTCAATAAAAATAAGGCCTGCCTTCTTAAGCAAAATGTTATAGAATATTGGATTTCTCATTGCATGTTTCTTAGATATAAATGGTTTTTAGAAACCTTTCTCCATAGAAGATGAAATGAGATCTGAATACCTCTTTTTTGAGTATCCCATTTACAATAGGGAAGGTGCCTCTTCACTGCTCTTTCTATGAAACAGTGACATCTACTGCTCAGTGGGGCTAATCCTGGGGGATGTTCTAAGACCATTTTTTCAGTGCCAGAGGCAGGACCACAGTCACAATCTCTTCTACCTCCCCATTCTGCAGAAACCCCTCCATAACACTGTCATGTTAGAAGCTCTACACCAGCTGCATTCTCTTCCTTCCAAGTTAGTTTATTTCTTCCATAACAATTCTATCAGAAAACATTTGCTGGTATTGAGCCCAAACTTGTTTCTTTTTAACTTGGAACGTTTTCTTAGCTGTATCCTTAGAGTAGTGTTTAAGAGGTAACATTAAAAAAAAAAAAGAGGTAACATTCCCTGTCCAAACCACAGCCTTAGACATAGAGAGATGTTATGTCCTTTCAGAGTTTCCTTCTTCTTCTTCTTCTTTAATCTAAACAGGCTCACTTCTTCAAGTCTTCCCAGATCTTATTTCAAGCCCCTCTCTACAACTTTCCTATTCTCTACATGTGCTCCTATTGATGGACATACATTAGAAAAATAAAAGCATACGTGCCACAATGGGTCTGTCATTACATAAATAATTGACTTCACCCTTAGTTAAATAGCAGCACTACAATGTAGTGAGTAAGTGAGTGGAGTTTGAAGAAGGAAGATCTGGGTCAACCCTGGCTCTCCTACATGAGCCATAAGTCCTATGCAACCACTCCAAACCTTTATTTTCTCAGCTATAACATGAATGACACAATAATAACCACCTAGTAGATTTGCTCTAAGGCTTAAACACTAATCAACAAAGCATCGTTGTGTGAAGAGCACTTAGCACCATTCCTCACAGCAATTCAGTGAGTACTCAAAAATGGAAGCCCTCTTGTTACTAAACAGATGCTGCTGGTCTAGATAAACAAATATGAGAAAATTCAAAGAGAAATGGGGAGTAAGAAGCAATAGAGGAGATAGAAAAAAACATGGAGGAATGTGCAACATGTTTTAAATTAACTATGCAATGTAAAGTTTCTTAAAGTCTGGGCCAATTTTATGCATATCCCATGTGCCAAGTTCATATCCAGTGTCTGGCATATAAAAGGAGATTAGTAAGTGTTTTCTGGATGAATGAACTTCATATAGATCAAAATATACTATACACCAATAGAGGAAAACATCATAAAGTTAGTATTATAGTGACATTTCCTGTATGAAATGTGATACAATATAAAAAGCCAAAATATAGCAGATGTTGGGCCATGCCTAGGTTGCATGGTACATTTAATAACCTGAAAGAAGTTACTCATACAGCAATTTTTATTCATTTGGAAACTCCTGGATCCATAGTGTATGCATACATTAAACCCTTTTCTACATAAATATCATCAACAAAAATTCATTTTTAATGACTACCTATGTTTAAGCATAGGTGCTAAGAATATAAAGTAGAAATGATCATTTCTTCCCTGGAAGAGTTTACAATATAGTTAAGAAAATAATCAGACACATACAATGATCACTACAAACACGAAGGATGAAAGAATTGTACAGCCAGTAGTGGTCCAACCAACCTAGCAGATGTTTCCCATTAAACCAATGAAATTATTTTCCATTCTGTGTGATTCAGGTCTGCCAATTTTGGAGGTTTATTATTCTTACAGTAAGTCAGGTGAAGTGCCCAAAGAAAGAAAGAAAAATAGGGAACTTTAAATGTATTTGAATGAACTTTGAGACCGTTCATAATGCAGTTGCCGAACATTGGCACACAGAGAATTCACGTTCTTCAGTGGTCTAAGGAAAGCACGCTGGCATCTTAGGCAAAGGGATTGTGTTTTCCTGTTCATTATGTTTTCAGTGTGCCTCTCTTTGGTCTCATCATTTGCATGATGTAGAGAGGAATAACTGTGCAGTCTAAGTAACAGGATTATCCATGAGAATAATGTGAAATAGGAAAAGAAAAAGGCCTGAAAATCCTGCTATGCAAATGTAGGTTGATATTGTCTCTTATTATTATTCTCTTGTGAGGAGAAGCACATTCTCCTCCCTATCCAAAGAGGTCCTGCATGAGCAGGGTTCACCTCTTCTGTGAGTCATCTTAACAAAAGAATCCATAGTCTACTTTTAAAAAATTAACCTTAAGACACATTGAATGGGTCTGTATACTTTAAATAATTGTTTGGTCAGTCTTAATAGTTGATATAGATTCTTTTTTTTAATGTTTATTTACTTATTGAGAGAGAGAATGAGCTAGGGAGGGGCAGAGAGAGAGGGAGAGAGAGAATCCCAAGCAGGCTCTGCACTTAAACCTGAGTTCACAAATCGTGGCTCATGACTTGAGCAGAAATCAAGAGTCAAGTTGGACACTTAACTGACTGAGCCACCCAGGCACCCTGATGTGGATTTTGATATAATTAAGTAACTCCAATAGTCAATATTGATCATGAAAGTTGCTAAAATAAATATTTTGGACAGATACATAGCACTTTGATTATTTGATATTATACATGGTGGGGTTTAAATAATTTATACACTTGCCCACACAAAAAAGCATGTTATTAACCATAAAAGTTCCCCAAGTTCCACGTCCAATATTTCCTTATCTGTAATAAAAATGGATCTTTGTTAAAGGGGAGTGACTCTGGCTGTCTAGGACCATCAGCCATTGAAAACAAATAATCAATATTAAAATTCTGTTGTCTCCTTACTCCCATCTACTGATAGACAAACCCAGCATTTTCTTTTTCTTTCGCCTTTCTAGTTTTTTCTTTTGTTCATATAGTTTCAGGAATGCCTGACACATAAAGGCAAATCTCCTGCCTTCACTCTGATCTATTTGTGGTTTGTTACCTGCAAACTACCTCAGGGAGGTCCCTGGTCACAGCCAGACATAGCTGCACCACACCAGTACAGGACAGCTGGGGCTGCCTCCATGGTATCTTCTGTGCACCAACAATGCACTGCGGAGGTGAGAATGGCTCAGTCTTTACTAAGGAATCCACACAGTGCTGAGTATGCCTGAGTCTTTCATGAAGGAGATGAGCTTCTATCTCCAGCCATATGCAAGCATACTGTATCCTAAGACACTCTAGAATAAAAGCCATTTTCTTTCCACCATTGCTATAATCTTCCATATTTACCCAAAGAAAAATATTAAATTTCACTTTCCTTCAGCCCAAAAGAAAAGCTTCTATACACACAAGAGCATACAACTAGATGTCCAGCAAAGTCATTATTTTAGCAAAGACCTAGACCTTAAATCTCAGTTTAGAATCAGCAAGAAAACCCTATTAAAGGTATTACTCATGAAATAGGTAAAATATTACCAAGATTACTAAAGGTATGTATATATAAAGTGAATTTTATTTTCCAACTACTTTAAATATAAAATCTGAATTGCTTTATTTAATCAAAACTTTTTGCAAGGAGAACATACATATCAAAATTCTACATAGACTATCATGTCATCTCTGAATAAAGACAGCTTTATTTTTTCCTTCCCAATCTGTATACCTTCTGTTTCCTTTTCTTGTCCTACTGCATTAACTAGGACTTCCAGTGCCATGTTGAAAAGCAGTGTTGATAGAAAACATTCTTTATTTGATCTGAGTTTTAATGGGAAAAAAAGACTTCACTGCAAAGTGAGCAGTTGGGGCTCTTGGGTGGCTCAGTTGGTTAAGTCCAACTTCGGCTCAGGTCATGATTTCACAGTTGGTGAGTTCAGTCCTCACACTGGGCTCTGTGCTGAAGCAGCCTGGAATCTGCTTCAGATTCTGTGTCTCCCTTTCTCTCTCTCCCTTTCCTCTTGCAATCTCTCTCTCTCTCAAAAATAAATAAACATTTAAAAAAATAAAGTGACAGTAGTCAAGACCCTGTGGTATTGGCAAAAGAAAAGACAAATAGAGGGGTGCCTAGGTGGCTCAGTCGGTTAAGCGTCCGACTTCGGCTCAGGTCAGATCTCACAGATCGTGGGTTCGAGCCCCGCATCAGGCTGTAGGCTGACAGCTCAGAGCCTGGAGCCTGTTTCAGTCTGTGTCTCCCTCTCTCTCTGCCCCTCTCCCACTCACGCTATGTCTCTCTCTGTCTCAAAATGAATAAACTATAAAAAATTTAAAAAAAAAAGACAAATAGATCAGTGGAACAGAATAGAATCTGGAAATTGATCCACATAAGTATCATCAACTGATTTTTGATAACAGAGCAAAAACAATGCAATGGAGAAAAGACAGTCTTTTCAACAAATGATGCTGAAACAAGTGGACATTCCTGTGCAAAAAGAAGAAGACGAAGACGAAGAAGGAGGAGGAGGAGGAGGAGAGGACGAAGAAGAAGAATCTAGAACAGACTTCGCAAAAGTTAGCCCTCACAAAAATCAACTCAAAATGGATCATAGATCTAAATGTAAGATGCAAAACTATAAAACCCTTAGAAGATAATATAGGGGAAACCTAGATCACCTTGGGTATGGCAATGTCTTTTTGGATACAATACCAAAGGTAGAATCCACAAAGGGAAGATTTGATAAGCTGGACTCCATTAAAACTTAAAATTTCTGCTCTGTGAAATACTTTGTAGAGAAAATGGAAAGACAAACCACAGACTGGGAGAAAATAATGGCAGATGACATACCTGATAAAGGACTGGCATCCAAAATATATGAAGAAATCTTAAAATTCAACAATAAGAACATAAACAACCTGTTGGGAAAGACATTCTCATGCATGAAGTCTTTCTCTCCCACCTGGTTGTGTATGGATGGGCCTTGGGCCTGGAGCATTTCCTTACCAATAGATAGAAAACCCTCACATCCTGCATTGGACTTATCACCTGTGTGGGGACTATCTTTCCTTGTTTCACGCTCAACGAGTACTCTATCTCTTTTTAAAGAATATGCATTGTCTGTTATCCAATGGAAGAGGATGGGTTCCTTCTCCACTGTGGTAGCAGAGGGGGAAAGACCCTCTGACCTTGGGGGACTAACACCCACTATTGAAGCTGATCTTGCTCTATCTTTTCTCTATGTAAGTAAAATGCTGTTCCATCCAGTGCTTCACTGTGTTATGATTTCCTTAGTGACTCTGAAACCAAGAAGCAATGAGAAGAATTGTTTGGACTTCTATTCCTGAAGGTTGGCATGGTGTCAAATAGATGGAGTCCTTCCCCTGGGATTGGTAACCAGTACACGGTACTCAACTTGACACAGTTGAACCCACTCACTGTTGTTGGAATGCAAAACAGTACAGCCACTTTGGAAAACACTCACAAAACTAAACATATTCTGACCATATGATCCAGCATTCACACTGCTTGGTATTTACTCAAATGAGATGAAAACATATCCACACAAAAGAACTGAACACGGATGTTTATAGCAGCTTTATTCATAATTGCTAAAACATAGAAGCAACCACAACATCCTTCAGAAGGTCAAGGGGTAAATAAACTGTATGTGTATGTGTGTGTGTGTGTGTGTGTGTGTGTGTGTATAATGGATATTACTTGGCCATGAAAAAGAATGAAATCTTGCCTTTTGCAATGACATGGATGGGTCTAGAGAGTAGAATACTAAGCAAACTAAGACAGTCAGAGAAAGACAAATACCATATGATTTCACTCATATGTGGAATTTAAGGAACAAAATAAATGAGCAAAGGGAGAGAGAGAGAGAAATAGACTTAACTCTAGAGAACAAACTGATGGTTACCAGGAGGGAGGTAAGGGGTGGGAATAGGAGAAATAGAGGTTAGGGATTGATGAGTAGACCTATTATTATGGAAAATAAAATAAAATAAAACAAATTGATTTTTAAATGTCCGTTACAACTTATTTCAGTGTATCTTTGCTTGAAGGACAATTATTCAGAGGGAGGAAAGAAAGTGAAGTACAGATTAACACTCAAACCCCTGAAGATTCTATTTGAATCAGATGATCTGGATAATTGAAGAGCAAGTAGGCAGCAGCACTAGAATTTCAGGCAAATTTTAGATGAGTTAGATCTTGAATTAGAGGTCCTGCTTTCCTAGTTACAGCAACAATTAGTCTTGTTTGCCCAAAAAAGTTGGGTAGCCAAGGTAGGCTGAACTCACATGACCATCTGGCCATTAGGTGAATGGATCTCATTATGCATCTGTGAACTATTTTTGTTGAGGTGAACATAAACATTATTGTATTTGCTAAGATTTTTAAAATTCTTTGGGGAATCCCAAGTCATATAATACCAAGTGTTATTCAAAGAAAAATGGCTGAATGCTAAAGAGACTTAGAAAGGCTTACATAGAATCAGTACATTAAAGTAGAAAAACACTAAAACAAAAATAAGCATACAATCAAGAGAAGAGAAAGAAAATCATGAGAATTTTTCAAGGGATAATATGCAGAGCCTCTTTTAAGTCAATCTTCAAAAAACAACATGTCAAAGCATTGTAGTCATTACTACAAATCTGCTAAGGAAGTAGTTGGGGAAAATTGAAAATATACATATCAGCAATTCTCAGTAACACGAGTTTGAAGATCAAATATTGGCCACAAGAATAAAAATGGTCAGGCAAGCAGCAAACTAAGTGAATGTCAAACAGTTGCTATGCTTTAGAAGTCAAGCAGAAATAATTAGAGAAAATGGAGAACATAGGTGAAAGAAAAGAATTAATGTGGCAAAATGGGGAATGTATGCTCTAGGATTGATTACTAAGCAAAACTGCCATCACTCTCTGAATGAACTGGGCAAGAACGAAGAAAGGCCCAAGAGTCTTTATTACATTCAGCTATGTAACTTGTAAGTAAGGAATCTCGATTTTATGGTCAGTGCTGCACGCATACTAAAGCACTTAATAATGACATTGACATTGCTGATCCTTTGATGTACATGATGACTGAGTGTTAGAAATTGGTCACATCAAGAGTCCATGAAGAAAATTGTAAAAGAAAATTTTTTTCTTAAGGGAGAAAACAGATTTATAAACTTTAACCTCTGGAGCCTTGATAAGAAATAGCAAGATATAATTTTAAAGGATGTCCTTCCAGACAATTACAAATATTTGTCTTTAAGAAGTGACCCACCTGTCATACAAATGGCAATAAGGATTTCTTTAATATTGTTTAGTATATTCTATTGGAAATTGCTCAGACTGTAGAATAAGGAAACTAAGATTATTCACTGCTTGTTGTTATGCAAATTGTGCAAGTAATTTACCCTCTGTCAATCTTGAGTTCCTTATCTGTAAAATGGGGATGATAAAAAGTATTTATAGTGTTCAATCAGGAAATAATATACACACAGTTCCTAACTCATGTCTCGTTAGCATTAAACACTGAAGAGAGATAAACTTTATAAAGAGCCTGGAACTATTCTAATAACAATGAGTATTGGAAAAATGATGGGATTTTGCCAAGATGTCATGAACAGATCATTCACCCAATGAGACGGTTAGATTCAACATAGAATAAAAGTTATTAGAACAAGTAAATCTATTTTATCATAACATCCCAATGAATTCAAATTCTTCAATCAACCAGTTAGAAGTATATGTTTCTTTAATATATGCTTTAAATAATACTAACTTCTCAATTTATTCAATATCCCAAAGAGTAAGACTTTTGTTTTATTTTTTTTAATGCTTTTTATTTATTTCTGAGAGAGAGAGAGAGAGAGAGAGAGAGAGAGAGAGAGAGACAGCATGAGCAGAGGAGGGCCAGAGAGAGAGGGAGACACAGAATCCGAAGCAGGCTCCAGGCTCCGAGCTGGCTGTCAGCACAGAGTCTGATGCAGAGTTCAAACCCATGAACCGTGAGATCATGGTCTGAGCCGAAGTCAGACGCTTAACTGAGCCACCCAGACACCCCTCAAAGAGTAAGACTTTTGAAACATGCATACAATCTAATAAGAGAACAAAACAGGTAACTAAGAGGAAATATAAGGCATTCTTATACAGGATGCCTTCCTAATACATTTCAAATGTTTCTGCTATTAAAAGAGAGATGCTTAGTTTTTTCATCTAGAACATTGCATTAATGACGGGGGGCATCTTTTCTATAATTATTCCAGTGCAACATCAATAACCAACAGGTATAGAAATTGGTTTCACTGAAAGGAAAGGAATCCAAATTATGAGAAGTAGAATGGTACTATCGCAATCTTTGTTTTCTATTGAATATAAGAACAAAACTGGAACATCAAAAAAGCTCTCATGCTATCTTCTGCCACAGAGGGAATTCATTGAAAATTCTGTCTTTATGTCATTTGTTTGACAGCATTGTCAGAGCATTGCAGAATGAGTTCTATGGAATACAGAAGTGAGGGAATGGCAATAACTTGCTGTCCCATAATTTAAGAGTCCCACTGTAACCGGCTGCTGCTTACTAGCAGGAGGACATGTCTCAAGCAGAGATCCTCCTAAAGATCATAATCCCAGTAACACTGAGCCCACATAACCCTATTTATACGTAAGCTCCAAGCAATAAGTATCCTATTGACCCATCACATAAAAGACCTTCTGCAAGAAAATTTAATGAGAAAGAAAATATTGATTATTCCTTTGGTATTAAGCCAGTATCTCAAGTCATCTGCTTATAAAGAACATTGGCTAGTGGGCTATGCCTTTTAGAACAGGAGTTTTACTGAATGAGAGTGTTATAGTATCATTCGTATTCCTTAATGGTTCAACATGGCCTCTTCTTTTTGGGCTCAAAAGAAAATGTTCATTTAGTTTACCACCTTTTTTAAACGTATATTTATTATTTTAAGTTTTAAAATGTTTATTTTGAATGACAGCTGGGATGTGTGCACACGCAAACATGCACAGAAGTGAGAGAGGGGCACAGAGAGAGGGAGAGAGAGAATCCCAAGCAGCCTCCATGCTGTCAGCACAGAATGCCAGGGTATGGGATGGAGGAGTTGCGGCGGGGGCGGGGGCGGGGGCGGGGTGTCGATCTCATGAATTGTGAGATCATATCCTGAGCCAAAATCAAGAGTCTGAGGCTTGACCAACAAAACCACCCAGGTGCCCCAGTTAATACACCATCCTGATCAATCACATCCACTGGAGAAAGACTTTAATTTAATACTGATAACATTTTATGTATTCAATCAAATTCTTAATCTTCGCCATAAAAATATGAAAGGATCATGTATAAACTACCTAGCCTTCCTTGAGATCCAAAATTGTAGGAGTAACCCATAATCAATCTGTACTCAGAGTTGATCTGGGAAATGTAAGATACTCATAGGCAGATTACTGTGTTAAGCTTCTAGAAATAAATGATGTTCAATACCACATGAACTCATAAGTCTTAAAAAGCCTACATTCACTAGCATGGAACAAAATCAGGTACCAGGTGCCCATTACTAAGTAAAAAGTAACAGGATGAAGGTTAGTATAGACAATGAATGGAACAGATGTATATTAGTGAAAGAGATAGCAATCTTTTTTTTTTAATGTTTTCTTTATTTCTGAGAGAGAGAGAGAAAGAGACAACATGAGCAGGGGAGGGTCAGAAAGAGAGGGAGACACAGAATCCGAAACAAGCTCCAGGCTCTGAGCTAGCTGTCAGCGCAAAGCCAGACATGGGGCTCGAACCCACGAACCGCGAGATCATGACCTGAGCCAAAGTCGGATGCTTAACCGACTGAGCCACCCAGGTACTCCAAGAGATAGCAGTCTTATGTGTGATACTTTTTCCCCTCCACATAGGCAGACTGTATGCATGGAATAGCATTCATTCATTACTCATTCATCCAACAAATATTCATTGACTTCCTATCAAATGCCTTGCTCTGTGCTGCATAACAGAGATGCAAAGATATTCATCTCTGCACAATGCCTATACTTAAGAATTTACAGTTAGGGAAAATAAAGACTCTAATGTGCCTGGCTTTCGTGTCTTACCTAAGTATTGAAAACAGTTGTGCAAAAAGAACGTTGAATTAAATAATTTTGTTGGTCTCAGCTCATCCAGAACAGGAAGGGATTGAATCAGATAGTCTTTTTCTTTCCTTTTGGCTCTTGAAGTTTTATGATTTTGTTGTACATCTACAAATGGCCTGTAAAACTGTACACTGATTTTTTAATCATCAAAAGTTATTTTTTCTGGTCTGTTGATCATAAAAATATACCTCCCTCTCTTTCAATGTCACAAAGATAGTGCTTTGTAAAGCATCCCCCAATATATTGTTAGAAAGTTTGATATTTGTATTCTTATTATTTTAAATTTTAGTTTACTGTTTTATATACAATTGTTCTAATTTTTATATAAAGCTGATGCTATTATCATTATTTAAACCGGTCAGTTTTAAAATTAAAACTGAGGAAGGTGTAGAAATCACTGATCTGCCACAATTTGAATCTGGCTTCCAATGGTGGGGGAGAAGGGCTGCATTGGAGGGCTGTTTTCATTTCAGCTCAGTTCAGCTAACATCTACTCTGGGGGCTATCATAGGCCCTGGTGTATGGTGATGAACAAGCAGATAGTCATTCTGAAGGGATAAGATACCTGTGGCTAGTAAATATTCCTAAAAGATTTTCTGCACAGGAGAGATTCTTGGCTCTAAGGTGAATCATTGCATAGAGGCACATATAGAAATAGACAAATGGTATAATGCAATCACACACCCTGCTGAGATCCTACTGTGTGACAGATAACTGTCCTACTCAACCACCCACATAAACAAACTGCCAAGAGTGCTAAAACATTCCATCATGGGTTTTTCAGCTGCCTCCGGAATTAGCCCAGATTGATACCGATTTGCCTCTTCTGTCCTCTTGGTCTTTGCACTCATCTGTCTAGTTCTCAGATTCCCATTTGGCATTAGATTTTGGCTTCTGATGCTTGGCTCGAGATCCTTAGCTGCTTTTAGACAAAATTTCCTGGTTATTCCCTGTCAGAGATGATTCTCGAATTTGCCCTTGCAACCAAAGTATGTTAAGCCATGGATAAGTGACACTACTGACATCAGTGTCACCTAAGAATCACATGGGGCATTGGAGCCAAATCTCCAGAAGAAGCTAGACACCAGACATATTTGAACCACTTTTTTATATGAGGCTTCATGACTGAGTCCCTGTCATCTTCCTCCAGATATTCTCCTACCAACATGATGTGTTCTACAGTGAAACACTACTTGTCATACCCCTAAATACATCATGTGCTCTGGTACTTCTGACTTTTTCTATGTTGTAATGTATTCTATACTCTCTTATTCCAGGAAATCCTACATGTCCTTCAAAGTCAAGCTCAAGTGTAATTTCCTTTTGGAAGCTTTCTGGTATCTTCACACCGGGTAAGGTGATCTTCATCTGGACCCCATGTCCGTTAATTTGCTGTTCCATAATTGCCCCACTTTCTCACCTGGTTTTCAAATATACTCAGAGTTTTAAATATACTATGGAGTCTTAGGTAATGTGTTCATCTCTGAATCCCTGATACCCAAGACAAAGCAGTGAATGGAGTACATGCTTCATTTAAGTGCGGATTGAGTGTGTGGATACATTCATAATCAAGGCTCCCTCACTGCTAAATGTCACATTCTTGGAACTGTTTTTGGGTTTGTGTCAGGTTCAGAAATAGTTCCGTTTTTTCCATTTATAATTACAGTGTATTCTGCTCTTTGCTTTTCTCATGTTTTCATTAAGAATAAATATTGAATATGTGGATTTTTCTCCCATGGAGTTTGGGGATGTTTCTTTGTTATACACACATGTCACGACATTCCTCTCTTCTGATGGGATTCATTCAATCAACACATTTTTAGGTGTAGGAAGTAATTTACAAAGTACCACAGTTACTACATCACGATTATTTCACTCTTTGTTTATTATGACAATACCTTCTTTCCACCACTTCACTTCATCATATCTTCCATTGGAGACCTTCAAACTCAGCATAATCCTTCATTGCTGGAGATTTATAGCCTGCTCCTGAAATTAGCCATCCTCATACATTAGCTTGGGGCATCTCAAATTTGTTCAGGTGGCAAAACGCCTGGAAGAATGATGAGTGCTGATGCATTGAACTCTGATTTAAAGGAGAAGTAGTAGGAGTTATAGAAAACATGCCTATATTATATGCATACCATATAAAAATCACCGCACTGAATGCACATATCTTTGGAAAAGAAGCAAGTTGATGAATTAGACAGAATTATTGCAATCATTTATCTTTTATTTCTATTTTTTGTGGAAAAAAATGAATAGCAGCAATATTTTACAATTAAAAAATATCCTATGTGAAGACTCAGCTCTTAGGGTGAGCCAGGATTCTTCCCTGGATAAAAGGTAGTTTGCATATTTTAGAGTGTGTAATTATGTTATGTCTTGTGAAGTAGTTTGTCAAAATATGTTTCTGTAGAACACATATCTTTCTATAGACCACATATACAAACATATCCACTTAACTGAATAATAGAAGTGTACTTTTTTCGGGGCACATGGGTGGCTCAGTCGTTAAGTGTCCGACTTCGGCTCAGGTCATGATCTCACGGTTTGTGGGTTTGAGCCCCATGTCGGGCACTGTGCTGACGGCTAGCTCAGAGTCTAGAGTCTGTTTCAGATTCTGTATCTTCCTCTCTCACTCTGACCCTCCCCTGCTCACGCTGTCCCTCTCTCTCTCTCTCTCTCAGAAATACATAGAACATTAAAAAAATTTTTCCTTTAAGAAGTATATTTTTTCCAATTTATAGGTAAAGTTAATGAATATTATTTGGTTCATTTTTGTGGGATTTTTTTAAGTTTATTTATTTATTTTTGAGAGAGAGAGAGAGAGAGAAAGTACGTGTGCAAGCGGGGGAGGGGCAGAAAGAGAGGGAGAGAGAATCCCAAGCGGACTTTGTGTAGACCAAGGGGTGCTGGGGGGTGGGGCACTCCTGTGTTTTTATCTTATGATTTTTCTTCAGTTTTTGATTCTTTCCATGTCACTGGCTAGCAGAGGACAAATGAATTTACAAGTAGTAAATGAGTGCTATTGCCAACTCCATAACGATAGTAATGACCACCTTTAACCATTTGTTTTATACGTACATAGCATTATGTTAAAAGTTTTATTTATATACATTATATATAGAATGTACTCTCACTAACACTAGAGAATTAATATTTCCATTTTACAGATGAGGAAACTGAGGTTACAGAGGCTAAACTACTTCCTAATGCCTCTTAAAGTTTATGCTCCTTCTTCATAATTCTCTTGACCAGAATTTCAGGTATTCTCTGGGAATTGTATTGAAGTGGACAGAGGGAATATTCTAATTAAATCTCTTTGTGATATTGTATAATAAGAATGATTAACACAGAACTCTTCAGGCTGTATTTCATAAAGCTGTTATCTTAATTCTTTTTTCTTTTTTAAGTTTGTTTTTATTTGAGACAGAGACAGCATGAGTAGAGGAAGGAGGGGCAGAGAGAGAAGGAGACACAGAATCCAAAGCAGGCTCCAGACTCTGAGCTGGCAGCACAGAGCCCGACGTGGGGCTCACACTCACGAAACCATGAGATCATGACCTGCGCTGAAACCGAGTTGTATTTTTAACTTACTGAGCCACCCAAGTATCCCTGTTATTTTATTTCTAGTTTTGGGGGGTGGCTAATTCTTTTCATTTTTGTAAGGTAGCAAGATATGCATTGAATTTAAATACTTTTGAAGATGGTCAGTTGCAAGAAGGGTTCTATAGTATTAGCTGGGTCTTCTCAGTTAATTCTAGGTTTAGCTCTTCTCTTTCAAGCTCTTTCAACCACTATGCTGACTCAACTGGTTTTGTTCTAATACACAAGGCTGAGCTAAAAGCAGGTGCAGTCAGGAATATATGAATTGGGACCCAATTCATGGAATAATATATTTTCCTCCTACAAAGAGAAATAGAGTTCTCTGGGTTTATAGCCACCAAGGAGGTTTATTGACACATCTAATTCTGAACATCATTTAGATAAATCATTGAGTTTGCCCGGTCCTACCACATGATTTGTGATGCTTTCCAGTGCCTCTGGGTTCAGAAATCAATGAATGGCTTATGTTTATCAACATATGCCATTCTTTATCTATGACAGACAGAGTATGGGAAGTAGATTCTTGTTAATTTTTAATAAGATTCACAGATAACATCCCTTTGGGGCACAGAAGAGAGCTGTGCAGAGTTTATTCTAAGATACCTTAAAAACCCACATCAAATATACATCAAAACACATATTAAAGCACTCATAGTCTTAGTACAAAGAGCTAAATAACTGTCCAAAAGAGCATCAGTTTGCTTAAAATGTGTCTCAGGGAGGGTGTGCCCCTCAGGTACAGTGAACCATCTGTGGTTTTCCATTAATACTGAGCTGGCATGAACCCTTTGGTAAGCAGGCCTGCATCGGCCAGCTCTCAGCTTTCCCAGCATGACTGGGAAGGTCACAACTGTGAACAAATGCTCTTATCCCCTCTTCATTTTGTGATGCCTTATGATTTAGTGCACCCTTAGTGGTTTGTGGACAGTCTCATGATATTTTTGAAAAGCTTTTCATGAGAAATAGGTACTCTGTGACGACAAAGTATAACAGAGGAACATTGCTAAAATGCTTACTTACATTGAAGGACAAAGTAATATCTTCCTGATGCTGTTGAATTTTGTCTCTCATGCCTTTTGATGTTATTAAGACTTGACACCCCTGTTACCTTTTGACAGGTAAAGTCTCCCTCATCTACTCTCTCTCTTTAACATTGAAGTTAATCACAGTTCAATATCTTATCCCATTGTTCTTTTCACACACTGCTGATGAGTTATCTGATTTAGTCTGTCTTTATCTTCCACGTATATGCTTTTGCTTTCAGCTCTAGCATATATTCTGTGATTCAGAAACTAAATATAAGCTGTGCACCTGCACTTGATACTACCTCAAAGTCAGAATTTCATAAACAGTTCCCATTATCTCTGCATTCTCTGCTCTGATTCTCCTACTTAGTGGATCTTCTATAAGAACATCAAAGTTATTCTTGACTCAGCTCTCTCCTACATGTACCTCATTCAACCCATCTCCAAGCCATGTCAGTTATTTCTTCATAATGTTTCTGGAATGTACTCCCTTTCTGTTCCTCTATATACCTGCTTCTACTGGCCAAGTAGAAGCGCTCACCATCTTGCCTACACAATTTCAGTATCTTCCTGTTTTCTTTTACTCCTATCTTGCTCCATCTCTTTAATCAATCCTCTGTGCAGAGCCAAAGTGGTCTTTACAATATATATTTGACCATATCGCTCTGTCCTTAAAACACTTAGACCCTCCATTGACTATGAGGTGAAGTTTAAATTCCTTTAAATGGCACATGCATGCCTTTGTGTCCTGATGCAGTCTTTTTCTACAGTTAGTTTCTCCTCACTCTTATCTTCATATTTAACACTCTAATAAATCGTATTCCACTAGCCCTTTGTGCCTTCGTTCACCTTGATCCCTCTAAGAAAGACACACATTTTCTTTTCTTAGCTAACACTTATTCATCCTTCAAGTTATTATTTTCTCCTGAGAACCATTCATTAACTCAAGGTTGGACTAATTGCTCCTCTGTGCTTGCAAAATACCCAGTGTACAGCCATATTTTCTACTCCCAATATGTTATGGTAACATATTATATACCAATGTTACCCACTAGATAAGCTCCTTAGGAATGTCTTCCCAATTTTATTCTTTTATTCCATTCTTGTACGCCTAGTGCCTAGTGTAATGCCTGACTTGTAGGAAATGTTCAGCAAGTGTTTCCTGATGTGAACTGAGAGATGTTTTTGAACATTACATGGGGTATGACTTAAAATTTGAAGTTCCTCATAATTATATCTTACTATTCAATTTTGAAAGTGTTTAGTGGATTCATTTCTGATTTTGGAAAGTAAGAATATGGGAGGAAGATAAGGTGTGGTTCTCGGGGTGCCTGGTTGGCTCAGTTGGTTAAGTTCCGACTTCAGCTCAGGTTATGATGTCATGATTTGTGAGTTCAAGCCCTGAGTCGGGCTCTGTGCTGACAGCTCAGAGCCTGGAGCCTGCTTTGAGTCCTGTGTCTCCCTCTCTTTCCACCCCCCTCCACACCCCCCACCCCCGCTCATTCTCTGTCTCTGTCTCTGTCTTTCTCTGTCTCAAAAATAAAATAAATGTTAAAAAAATTTTTTTAAAGCTATGGTTCTTATTTGGAAGGAACTTACCAGTGTAATCAGGGATATAAGATATTTCATAATCATATCCAATTATACATATTGTATGTTTCATAGTATATACATACATAACTGATAAATCTGTATTCATTATGATTACATGCACATTCAGAAAGTCCTTACGGTTACCAGTGGTGTACCAGGCATTATGACAGGCTCTGATTTCACACCTTAGAAAACATGATCCTTATCTTGAAGGATTTTAAAATCTAGTTTGGGAGTAAACTGAGCAACAGTCTGGAATTTATAGTACAATGTAATGAGTACTTTTGTGCCAGGTACTGCCTGAGTGCTAGGAATATATACGAATAAGAGAATTCACCTTTCCTTGAGGAGTTCACACAAGAACTGTTGCAGTGAATGATACATGCAGTTCTGGCCAAAAATAATCAGGGAAGGGAGAAATGACTGTAAGCTGAGAAGTAGATAGAGATTTCATGCAGCATATGGAAACTGAATTTGACATTAAATGATAGGCTAAATGGGCTATGATTTGACTCCTCAGACAAAATCAATAATTGTGCTGGATAGAATATAATTGTAATTAAATTGCAGTATATCTTTACCATTTTCTCCTTTATTTATAAGAGGAAAATAAAACCCAACTAATTCCTTGTTATGCCCTAGCTATAACACTAGTTCTTCCCTTTTAGTCACAGTCAAATCTCATAAATGAAACTTATCTATGAAAATTATGCATGATATTAAAAGAATACTGGAAAGAATATTAAAAATTGTTATTGGGAAGCACTGTGACCTGTCTCTAGCAATTTTCATGTTACAATTTGTCCTATTTACCTGAGTTTTGGGAGGACAATACCTTTACATTCCTCTGACAGTAATTTGGATAAAATGAGGAAAGAAAGAGCACACCCAACACATCAGTGGCAGAATATCAACATTCACTTGTGTTTTTACTTCTTAGTTAGACTTTTATTGGGTTGTGGTTTTCTAGAGCTTGGTAAAACTTTACAGCAGAAAACCTCAAAGTATCATAGGACATTCACTCATCTTCCATCTAATCAGTGAGAGTAGCATTTTGATCTCTATGAAATTCACAAAGTATTGAGGATCTCCAGTTTCAAGGATTTCAAAAACTGGACCAAAAAACATTATCCCAAATATCAAAATGGAAACTGATCCTTTAACTCATTTAGCAAGTTATTTAACTAAAACTCAAGAGAACACCTTCAGCAGAAATCTTCCTCAAGCATTGTATGCTGTAATGGCGAATAAATACTTGCCCAGACAGCATTCCCAAGTGACCTCAGGTTACGGGAGTCTACACATCAGGTCGCCTGTGGCTCCCAAATATAATAACCTGCAATGTGAATGCGGGTCTACTTTTGATGTAGAAAGATTGTGCTGCTCTGAAAAGTCCTTTTCTTCTGAGAATATAGTGAGAGTTTTTGTTGTTCCATGTCTTCTCGCTTATTTGGTCTTAGAGTGACAGCAGCACACATATGAAACAGCTGATCAAGGTAAATGGTGTGCTTCTGGTGATAAAACAGAGAGAAACAGACTGGCCCAGACACTGACTAAAGAGCATCAGTGAACCATGCTCTGATCTACCAGAAGAGAGAGTAACACTTGGAGTACACTTTATAGGCATGGAATATTACTCTACATTTTTTTAATAAGGCAGAAATGGCAACATTATTGAGGAAATGCTGTTTATTGTTGACCTTCTTGATGCTCCTAAATAAACATTCACAGTTATCTGCTCTAGATTTTGAAAAGGTCTCTGTCCTTTTTCATCCAAACAGACATAACTATGATTGCAGTTACAACACATTTTTAGAAGCCATTTCAGACCTATTAAGTGAGCAGAAGGCAATGATTACATGGGTTAACTTTCATATATCTGTTCAATGTATTTAAAGAGCTCTTGAGGACAATTCAAGAAGAAAAACATGTTCCTGATTCAGCTTCCCAACACTGAATAAACTGTACCTGGTTTCATGCTGGTGCTTATATAACAGTGTCCTGCTGATACTATGAACTAGTGGTAAACCATGGTGATCTCATGGCATTGCACATTATATATTCATTGAATTTTTATAGGATAAAGTATGAAAGAGGAAGATAAATACCTCCATTTTGTTACTCTAAGGGTTATTTTTAATAAAATTATAATCACTAAAATCATTATTATCTGTTCTATCAAGGGACAATGACCAATATACGAAGGATATACAATGCTACTACTTTAGAATGTTCCAAATTACAGAACTAAATAATAAAGAAGGAAAAATAGTGCTCTCATTCTGACAGAATGGTGGACTAGACTAATTTCTTATTAAACCTTGTGTTAGAAAATACCTGGAAGCGATGAATAAATTATGACAGCTGAATTTAAAGTATAGCCACATTCAAAATAAAGGAAGAAATATCTGCAGCTGACAAAAACCAACAGGGAAATGGAAGTCAGGCTACTAAATACACAACTTGAAATAGAAATGAGGAGAAAAGTTTAAAATGGTGATGGATATAGTGGTCCAGAGAAAGGGAAAAGTAGGAAGGTTATCTTATTTTCTTATATCTTGGATGTAGAGTTTTAATTTCCAATACAGACAAATCATAAATCTTAAGACAAATGGTTAGAAAGTAAGAGATTTCTACCTATCCTTGGAACTATTAAGGGATTGTCATAAATAGGTAGTAAAAAAACTCTGAGTTATGATTCTGGTTTAGGCCAATGCTTTCACATATAATAAACACTAAACAAAAGATATGAAAAAGACAAACTTAAGGCACCAAAAAGAAGAAAAAACTAGGGAGACTATGGAGGGCAGGTGAAATTTTGAAGGTAATGCACTGAGTGAGTTACTCATTCCTATGGCATTTAACTAGAAGGCAGACATCATATGGGGGCAGCTGGAACTCCACCAAGAAACTTGCAGTTTTGGATCAATTAACTAGAGGCTGGAGTTTGGGGTTGTTGAAAAAGCAGGAAAGAGCCCCATAAAAGAGAGAACAGGAAAGAGGGAGTCCCAAATCATGTATACAAATTCTGTCCCCAAATCTGGCTAGCCTTCAAACCATGGATGGGTAGGAACAGATACCAACTAAGGAGAATGGATGTCTCTAGTTCCATGCTATGAACATGCAAAAGACCCATGCTTACCCTTGAACTACACATACATTAGACAGGCTCAAAATAGCATAGCAAATTCTTCAAGACTGCACTACCATTTAAACTGCCAGCCATCACAGACAATTTCTTGAGTCATGAATGCATGGGACAGATCCAAAGTAGCCTAACAAAGACTTCAACAACTAAATTGACAGTGGAACTACTACTAGCACCAGAAGGCAAGGCAGAACTTACAGTCTTAACTGAACCTCCATTAACCATACATTGTCCAAAGGTTTTTCAACATGGCCCAGGGGCTTAAGAGTACAACATTCACAATGTCCAGCATGAAATCTGAAATTACTTGATATACCAAGAACCAGAAAAAAGTGACCACTTCTCAAGGGAAAATATAACAAATAGGTCAAATCCCAAGAGGACTTTGATGTTGGAATTACCAACAGGCTTTAAGGCAGCAACTATTTTCTATACAGTTAAACATACTAGAAATGAATGATAAGACAGAAGTTCTTAGTCAAGGAACATAAACTGTAAGAAATAATCAAATGGAAATTCTAGAATTGCAAATCACAATATTATAATAATTCACTGGATAGACTCAATTGCAGATTGCAGATTGTGAAAGAGTCAGTGAAATTGATAATAGAATGATAGATACACAATTTGAAGAACAGAGAAAAAAACCCAGAAAAATATCACCTGAGCCTCAGAAAAATGTGGGTCAATATCAAAAGGACTAACAGTTATATCATTGGAGTCATAGAAGGAGAAAAGAAATATATTGATGCATTAAGAAATAGTGGCTAAAATTTATCCACATTTGGGCAAAACTATAAATTTATATATTCAAGAAGCTCATTACCCCAAACAGGGTAAAATAAACCAAAACAAAATATACAGGCCAAGATACACCACTGCTTAAAATAAAAAGTAAAGAAAAAAGTCTAGAAAAAAGCAGACACATTACATAGAAGATGGAGTACGTGCAGTTTTTTGCATACCAGTTATACCTCAATAAAACTAGAAAAAAGAATAAAGAAAGAACAAGGTACATGGTATATGTCTATGAACGGCTATATTTTTAAGAGCTTTAAAATATGTATGACTGTTAAAAGCAAAAATTGTCACTTTGTCTGATGGGTTTTCAATGTATGCAAAGTACATGCGATAAATAGAACAGAAGATGTAGGCTCAAGGAACCTATATGGTGGTAAATCACCTGCATTTTACTTAAAATGGCAGAATAACTATGTAGACTGCGAAAGGGAGGTAAGTATGTTTCTACTCCCCGGAGCAACCACCAAAGACATGATACAATGAGAATTTGCCAAAAACACAGTAGATAAATTTAAATGGAATATTTATAATATTCCAATTATCCAAAAGAAAGAAGGGAAAGAAGCATAGAAGTGCATAAAAAGAGGGGACAACAGGAAGCAAATAATTAAACAGTAGTGCGAAATCTAGTCACATCAATAATTTTAAGTGTTCCGAACAAACCAATTCAAACCAAATTATTAGATTATATTTAAACAAATCAAAACAAAACAAAAAGATCTGACTACTTACTGTCCATAAGAAGCCTACATTAAAAATAATGTGGATCAAAAAATAAAACTATGTGAATGTTAATCAAAAGAGTTGGAGTAGCTTTAATATCAGCAAAGTAGACTTCAGAACAATGAATATTTCAAGGATAAAAAGGCTTCCAAAACATATTGCATAATGATAAGAATATCAATTCACCAAGACATAACAATCCAACATGCACCTAACAGGAGATCTCTCCAATATATGAAGCAAAAATTGATTGAACTCAGACAAGAAATACAGAAATCTACACACGTACTTAAAGAATTCTATACTCATCCCTCAGTAATCAATATAACAAGTGGACAAAAAAAGAAAATCAATAAGGATATAGAAGACCTGAGCAACACGATTAACCAACTTAACCTAATTAACATTTCTAGAACACGCTATGCAACACAAAATACACATTTTGTTTTCAAGTGCCCATGGAACATTCTCCATGACAGACTATATTCTTGCTATAAAACAGTTTTTAACAAATTTAACAAAATTGAAATCATGTAACATATACTTTCCAACCATAATGGAATTCACTCAGATAATAATAACAAAAACATCTGGAAAACTGCCCAAATATTTGGAGATTAAATAAAACACTTCTAAATCACCTATGAATTGGAAGGAAAATTATGTAAGAAATTTGAGATTAATTTGAATTGAGTGAAAATGAAAATCCAAATAAGAAAATTGGTGGAAAGCACTAATGCGGTGATTACTGGGCATATTATACATTTATATTAAAGTTTTCTTCACAAATCCAATATCTATGTTTCTATCTTAAGAAAATAGAAAAAAAAGGAATAAATTAAGTCCAAAGCAAGCAGAAGAAAGGATAAAGACAAAAGCAGAAATCTTTAAAATTAAAAAAAAGAGAGAAAAATCAATGAAACAAAAATTTTGTCTTGTGAAAAAGATCAGTGAAATTGGTAAACCTCTATCCAGACTGATTAGTAAGTATGCCTACACTAAAATTAAGAACTATCAATCAAAGCACGCTATAAAAATGAAAAGGAAAATCATATAATGACAGAATTTTTGCAGCATAACAAAACTCAAGTGCTTATTATCTAAATTCTAGAATATATGGAAAACTTCTAAAAACCAATTAGTAAAAGAAAAATAAGCATAAGATATAAAAGGCAACTTATAGAATTGTTGTCCACTAAAGATTTTTTAACATGCTTTTATACGTAGTCAAGGAAAGATGAATTTTAAAAATGAGATACCATTTCATTTGCATTGATTTGGCAAAATAATGAATAAGTCTAATACTTATATGTGGAGCTGTAGGAAAATTGGTATGCTTATGCATTGCTGTCAACAACACAAATTGGAAACGTGCCTGAGTGGCTCAGTCAGTTAAGCATCTGACTTCAGCTCATGGTTTGTGGGTTCAAATCCCCGGCTCTGTGCTGACAGCTGAAAGCCTAGAGCCTGCCTCAGAGTGTGCCTCCCTCTTTGTCCCTCACCTACTTGTGCTCTGTGTTTCTCCCTCTCTAAACAAAAAAAAAAGAAAAAAAAAAGGAATAAACATTTTTAAAAAAGGAATACAAATTGGTACCAACATTGTAATGAATAATCCAGTGATTTGAGGTTAAGGTAAAGACAGATATAGCCTATGAGTGAGCAATGTAACTTTTAGATGCATGCCTTAGAGAAACAAAGGTAAATGTGCTTGGAAAACATGTGCAAGGGTGTATTGAAAAATTAAAAAAAAAAAAACTGTAATGGAAGGACACCTGGGTGGTTCAGTTGCTTAAACATTCAACTTCGGCTCAGGTAATGATCTCACAGTTCATGAGTTTGAACCTCACTTAGAGCTCTGCACTGATAGCTCAGAGCCTGGATCCTGCTTCAGATTCTGAGTCTCCCTCTCCTTCTGCCCCTGCCTCACTTGTGTTCTCTCTCTCTCTCTCTCTCTCTCTCTCTCTCAAAAATAAACAAATTAACACTTAAAAAATGTAAAATAGAATGTATTCCTAATAGGAAGTTACTGTCTTGCAAACAATAAAGAATCAATTTAACATTTTTTTAAATAATAAAATTATGTCCCATAGTTTTATGGGCCAGTTAGTAAAAGTTAAAATAAAAAAAATTACTGTGCGTGTTTTTTACTAATACCTACAATAAAGTTCAAAGACATGATTAGGAATGGTAAACTATAAGATCATAATAGTCATTACATCTAAGGAGGAACAGAAGAGGATTAGCTATATTGTTAAGGTTTTCTGTTTGTTTTTAACAAAAAGAGATCAAAAGCAAAGAAAAGTAATTTCTAAAAAAGAAAGGAGATACCATGATTACATACAATTCCGATATATGCAGTTCACTCTCCAGTGCTTTTTACCCAATGGTATTTCCTGTGATGATAATTCCAGTGTTAGTCAGCTGAGTTATCCAGAGATAATGAAAAAGGGAACAAAGTCTTCTAATTCACCTTCTGCTTTTTGCCAACATTCTTAGAAAAGGCAGGATCAGAATCTCTGATGTCCTATTCCTGATGCTTGGTTTTGACACTTGGGAATTTCTTCTTTTCATGGGCCAATGGCTTCATCAGCTCTAGAATCGCCATGTTAGAAATATGGCTTTCAGTCTCCTGTACATGTTTTCAAATGTTTTATGGGGTAACTGAACATCATTTGAATGCCTTTTCTTGCTCTTTTAAAGTGGTTCACTTTAACTGAGGAAGAGATCCAAAAACTAAGTAAAAAATAAAATGCTACTGTGCAAAGCTATGTAACAATTAAAAATATTGACACGGAAATATGTTCCTACCATACTATTAGGTAAAGAAAAGCTTCCAAATCCACAGTATCATCCCAGGTATGGAAAAATTACGTTAAAATGAACAATACACACATGTATAACCACATCTATACCCAGAGAAGGAGTAGAATACACACAACAAAATGTTAACTGTGTTTACTACCAGTTAACAGAACCTATGAGCACATTTTATTATCTTTCTGTTTTGTCTGTTGTACAATGGATGTTTTCACTTTTGTAATTTAGAATGTTCACTTTCAGACTGAGGACAATTAATTTAGATAAAGGAAAACTTTAAGAATATCATGACTGGTTTTGCCCACTTCCTAGATATAGCGAGATAAAGTTGTATTGTTGTCTAATTATATTTATGGCTGATTCAAAGATAGTTAAATTTGATATTATTTCTGAATGTATAACTGAATTTGGCTTAAAAGGAGTACATTTTCCAATCTTTGTGATCATCACTTTTGGCATAGACCTTATATAAAATATGATTTTAAGTTCTGCAGTCAAAATCTAGACTAGTTGCTTACCTTTTTTTCTAAAGTAGAGTTATTTCTAAGACTCAAGGCTCCAGATAACTCTTCTAAGAGGAATGGTTTATATTTTCTCTCCATTGGTATTAATAACAAAGTAGTATTGGGTGGACATTTATCACATGGAATTGAATAAAAATACATTTTATTAAAATAGGAAATGAGGCCACCTTCTTTTTTTTTTTTTTTTTTTTACAAATAGTTTATTGTCAAATTAGTTTCCACATAACACTCAGTGCTCATCCCCACAAGTGTCCTCCTCCATGCCCATCCCCCCTCCCCCCCACATCCATCAGTCCTCAGTTTTTGTCAGCATTCAAGAGTCTCTCATGGTTTGTCTCTCTCCCTTTCCCCTACCATTTCCGCCCTTCTTCTCTCCCTTGTTCCTCCGTCAGGTTCCTTCTAATCCTCCTATACGTGCAAACATATGATATTTGTCCTTCTCTGCCTGACTTATTTCGCTCAGCATGACACCCTCAAGGTCCATCCATGTTGCTACACATGGCCAGATTTCATTGTTTCTCATTGCCATGTAGTATTCCATGGTATAGATAAACCACATCTTCTTGATCCATTCGTCTGTTGATGGACACTTAGGCTCTTTCCATGTTTTAGCTATTGTGGAGAGTGCTGCTATGAACATTGGGGTACATGTGCTCCTATGAATGAGGCCACCTTCTATTCCATCCCCAAATATTAAACAATTACAATTACTTGCTTAAGCTATTCTAAGAAACAGAGGATTCATGAAATCTTTATTCTTTATTCTCCAGCATTTGGAAAATATCTATCCCAAATATTTTGAAGCCATTTGCCAAGCAAGAGGCTGAGAACACAAAAATACTTGCTAGGGTATTTTTCTCATTCTTTTCCTGCTTAAATTTCTCATCCATAATACATTGGATTGACGTCTTCGTCGTCGTCGTCGTCTTCTTCCTCTTCTTCTTCTTCTTCGTCTTCTTCCCCCTCTTCTTCTTCGTCTTCTTCTTCTTCTTCTTCTTCTTCTTCTTCTTCTTCTTCTTCTTCTTCTTCTTCTTCTTCTTCTTCTTCTTCTTCTTCTTCTTCTTCTTCTGTTGTTTAGTGTAAAGGCAGTTCACACAGTTTTCCTGCAAGTTCCTAAGATGAATAAAATATCAAAGTATGCACTCACATTTCCAAATGAATAGGTGTTTGTTTTATCTAATTAACAAGATGTTCACTGAAAACATGAAAAAAAAAGTAGAATTCGGAGTTGCTCTATCAGTTAGTCTTGGGCAGTTACCATCTCTGAGCCAAATATCTTTGTTATTTGCACAGTTGTGCTATTGTAATTTAAAATCAGTGCAACTTGAATCAATAAAAAGCTCTGGTAGAGAATTATTCATTTAGTGTAATTTGGCTTTTTATACCCAACTAGATTTCTCCTTATATACTTCATGTATTTAAAGATACACTGGAAATTATTTCTAACACAGTATGTTTTTTCAGATTGGTTAAGACTTCTACAGAATTACAAAAGCCTCTGCTGTAGCTGTTCCCATGCTCCTGGAAAATTTTTTAAACAAGTATCTGCTTTCATAATTCCTTTACCAACTCCTAGTTGCTGCTCAATGATCTTCTCCACATGGCTTTTCTTAAAGATCCCATCTTACTCTGTAAACTTCTTGCCCTCACATTCTCTCCCCACTCCTTATTCCCCAAATTCTCCTTACTTTGATCTACTTTTACATTTTCCCATAGCAGTTATCACCTTCCACCATACTATATAATTTACTTATTTCTTATATTTATTGTTCAATGAATATTTCTTCCTCCTAGAATGTAAGCTCCATGAGGGCAGGAATTTTTATTTTGTTTAGCAATGTATCCTAAGTACTAAAAATGCTTCTGGATTCATCATGGGTACTCAATATATGTTTATTTAATTATTTAAAATAAATGATGTGTCAGTGAAATGGCAGCAGATTATGCCAATGTTTTTAGAAGGTATGTGACATAGCATATCACATTGTAACTTTACTTCAGCTGATTTTTTCTTGTATATTTCATGAATAAAGGCACTCACGTTGTCCCAGCATGCATAGATTCTGATGAATGAGTTAAAATTATGGCCATAAACAGATGATGGCTTAGTTATTTGGGAGTATTAGTGGTCATGTTATAGTCTGGATATTTTTAGTAAGATTTCCTCTGGGACGCCTGGGTGGCTTAGTCGGTTACGCGTCCGACTTTCGCTTAGGTCATGATCTCGCGGTTCGTGGGTTCGAGCCCCGCGTCGGGCTCTGTGCTGACTGCCAGCTAGAGCCTGGAGCCTGTTTCAGTCTGTGACTCCCTCTCTCTCTGACCCTCCCCTGCTCACGCTGTCTCTCTCTCTCTCTCCTAGAAATAAATAAAACTATTAAAAAAAAAAAAAGATTTCCTCTAACTCTCCTTTCCTTGTTGTAGAGGTCTCTCACTAAGAAATATTTGAATCTAAAAATATTTCTCAAAACCAAACCATAGACTGATAAATTAACCCTTTCTCTACTGTAACGTACAGCTACAAGAATGTGGGAAAGAAGGAAGTAGAAGACAGAGAGAAGCATTGAAGTATGCTCATAGGTTTCAAAGGGTGAGGTGTCAGTGATAGAGGCATGAAGTCCCACATTTTGGAGATGTCCTTTCACATCATCTTTTTTTTTTTAATGTTTATTTATTTTGATAAAGAGACAGAGAGACAGAGAGGGAGGGGCAGAGAAAGAGAGAAACACAGAATCCCAAGCAGGCTTCTGCTGTCAGTGCAGAGCCCGATGTGGGGCTTGAACTCACAAACAGTGAGATCATGACCTGCATCGAAGTTAAGGTCAAGTGGATGAGCCACCCAGGTGCCTCCTTTTACATCATCTTATAGTTTTGTGAGAAAATAATGAAACAGAGTGGATTGGGATTAAGTGATCTAATCAAACCATAGCTATATTTCCAGGATACTCTTAATATTTGGGGCTGTTGGGTGAATGAGTTGTTCCAAAGTGGCCTCATTCAAGGAAACCCAGAACAATGACCAAGCACTGTGGAAAATGTATTTGACTGGCCCCAAGTAGCTATTGTAAGCCATAATAGACGTCTCACATCTGTGTGCTGCTCAGGATGATGGATGGTGTAAGTGCAGCCTAATTAGTGTCTTGGGATGGACAAAGAGCTAATGCAGGAGAGTCAGCGGTTTGTAAATCTATTACTGGCATCTTGGATGGATCTGACCTTTGCAGTGCCAGAGGGAAAGAAGGGAAAGATGACAATACAATACATTGGTACCAAGGGCTATCTCCAAGGAAAGTTCATACCCCATTTTGAATAAAATTTTAATGATGAACCAATAGCAGAATCCATAGGTAATCATACACTTTCTGTCTTTGATATTTTATTTTACTAGGATAGCGTATTTTACATACATATAGAAAAATGTATATTGTATTTTGGGTACCTAATTTTTTTTCTTAGAATACATATTGCTCTGTGTGTGTGTGTGTGTGTGTGTTTGTGTACATGTGTGTGTCTGTATATATCAAATGCTTCAAATAGATAAATCTTAAAGCTGTGTTAAGTTGTAAATTTTAATTGTCATCAATCATCTTGAAGTCTGTTTCTTGGGTTAAAAAATACTATGTTTTCCATTTAAGCCATGAAGTAAATGCTTTCATTAATCCTGTTGCTAGGACTCACCAGACCAGAGTTCTAATCCCAGCTTTCCTACTCACCAACTAGATGACCATGGGTAAATTACTAGCCTCACTGAGTTTCAGCTTTTTCCTTCATCACAAAGGGGGAATAATACCCCATAAAACTCTTGTTAAGGGTTCAATGTGATAACAGGTAGTTGATAAATTTTAGTAATTTTCCTTCCCTTTCTTAGTGCCTTTTGTAGCTTCACTGTTTCCCTCACTGCATGTCCATACAGAAGGGTATACTGTTCTGCCCTGTTATGGTTGAGAAAATATTTTTAAAAATTAATGATGAATCCAAACACTTGAACGTGAGATCTTCACCCATGAATTTCCAATTCATTCCTTTTCATACTGAATATAGTTTAATTTACATCACTTTGAATATATCTAAATTCACATCAATTCTTTACTATGTAAAAATAAACTGTTACTCTTCTTTTTACCTCATATACAGAGATACCTCGCAGACAAAAGGAAAGGCTTTGGGGTTGATAAAGTGACTCTGTGAAGGATAGGGCAGGGTAAACACATTTCAAATTGCAATAAATTGTTGGTCACTGTCACCTATCATTCTTGTACACGTTCAGAAGTTCCTTGAAGCCATTTCACTAGTTCATATCTCTCCTACTGGCTCACACAATCCCATGGCTTCTCTCTATATGTAGAGCAGTTAGAAATTATTTATCTAGACAGACTCAGTTCATTTGCTGTTCTTCACACATCCCCACTTCGGCTGCCACCCTTCCTAGAAGAGACCATTTCCTCTATGCTGCTCTGTTTTACCTTAAGCATTCTTTTACCATGGCTCTTCTAAGCATGGTTTTACTTGCTATTTGTCTTTGTTCACTAGATTCTAGATCCCAGGGTCCACTGCCACGAGCAGTGATTCACCCTCTTGGAGACATCACCTGCGGGTGTTTCTCACCACAGAGCTTCCCTGCCAGATCTAGGGCCAGGAATCCTGCCCTGGATTCTAATTCTAGTGAGCCACCTACAACTAATACTGTGTATACTAATTATGTATTAAGTAGTATATTGTAGTGGTTTGAAATCAAATCATCTTCTTTTTTTTTAACATTTATTTCCTTTTGAGAGACAGAGAGAGAGAGAGAGAGAGAGAGAGAGAGAGAGAGCATGAGCAGGGAGGGGCAGAGAGAGAGGGAGACACAGAATCTGAAGCAGGCTCCAGGCTCTGAGCTGTCAGCACAGAACCTGATGTGGGGCTCAAACTCACAAACTGCGAGATCATGACTTGAGCTGAAGTCAGATGCTTAACCGACTGAGCCACCCAGATGCCCCTGGAATCAAATTATCTTGACTGTGCACCCTAACTTTACCAACTTGCCCTTTGGTTGATTACTTATGACTTGATTTTGAGCAAGTTACTTCTCTGTACCTCAGTGGGCTCATCTCTAAAATGAGATGATGGTAATGCCTCCTTGTCGGGATATTATAAAGTTTAAATGGGACATCCAGGGGCACCTGGATGGCTCAGTTTGTTGAGTGTTTGACTTTCAGTTTCAGCTCAGGTAATGATCCCAGGGTTGTGGGATCCACACTGAGGATGGAGCCTGCCTAAGATTCTCTCTCTCTCTCCCTATGCACCTCTCTACCTCACTTGTATTTTCTCTTTCTAAAATAAAAATACAATAAAATAAAATAAAATAATAAAATAAAATAAAAAATAAAAATAAATGGGAAATCTATATGCTTAAAACAGAGCTTGTCACATCAGAAACATTCAATCAATGTTAGATATCATTACAGTTAAGGAATGATAGTAATCTAAATGACTTAAGTAGAAAACTAACAGTCAGGAGATCTAATTTCTCTATTTATAAAGTGTTTTAAGGAAAGATAGCCAACATGAATGATCACCATCCATTTATAGACAAATTAATGTGGAGGCTCAAAATGGTCAACTTCGTTTTGAGGAAAAGCTCTGGAAGGCTTTTCTTCTGTATAAATTCCCCCTGAATCTCATGTCTTAAGAAGCAGAGATTATATATCTACTGAGAAAGAAAAGTCCATATGTTATGAATTTTCTATTTATTTTTCAAAATGTAAATGATTTCCTTGAGGACACAGCTATGTGGGCCTGAACTCATTTCTATGGGACTCTTCTGTTAATTTCCATGCCTCTGAATTGATACTAATTTGTAAAACTTTGGTGCGGTGTTTTAACTGAACTTCTCTAAAACACCAAAATTCCCCTCACAGGCATTATTAGATCACAGAGTCAAGGGAAAGCAGCATCTAAGGACTCAAAGGGAATATTACTCAGAGTTAAGGGGTTGGTTTCTTTACTAATTGGCTAATTCACTTGTTGTCCTTTGACTTCACATGCCATGGGATCAAATCCATTAGAAGCATATTAGATTGACTCACCAAGAAATATGAATTTTTCTTATTCCTTTATCCTTTTCAAGTAAATTAATAATGAATATCCCACCACCAAAATTATAGCTCACTCGAGGTTATTTTTACCATACTGAACTATTTTTGTAGTATATGTAGTCAAACTGGAAATTGAAAAATTTTTGCTGCCAAGGAGATTTTCATACATAGGTTAAAAATTCAACTACCTGTACCCCCAGGCAAAATAAATAGCTAGCTGACTGCTTGTTGGCAAAGTCACAGCCAATTATATCATTTGAAACTTTAAATGCTCCTCCCCTTCCCCTAAAAATGTTGGGATTATCTGTAGGAGAGCAAAGAGTTCAGGGCGATGCTGGGACATTGTTTAATTATCATATTTGCATTTTCTTCTTGGAAATAGGAAGAAGAGTTTGAGTGTGATAATTCGTGTTTTTTTCTTTAAGTTTGTTTATTCATTTTCAGGGAGACAGTGTGAGCTGGGGAGGGGCAGAGAGAGAGAGAGAGAGACAGAGATAGAGTCAGAGAGGAGAGAGAGAGAATCCCAAGCAGAGAAAACCTGACCGTGGGCTCAAACTCACTGACTGTGAGATCATGACCTGAGGCTGAGTAGAGCACTTAACCAACTGAGCCACCCAGGTGTGCCATTATTTTTTTAAATTTTTATTTATTTATTTTTCTCTTAGGGAGGAAGAAAATGGGAGAAGCAAAACCACTGTAAGTGGGCTACCGTTATTTCCCCCAATTCTACACAGTGACTCTACCAGACATTAGATGGGAAGGGTTAATCCTCTAAGCTTTAAGCACAGCTAAATAAATTATCTGGAATATCTATTCAGTATGCATTCCAAAGAGCTAGCCTAATGGCTAAGAGCTAGACTAATGATAAAGTATTGAACTTTCCCAACTAGTTGCTTTTAATTTATTCTTTTTTTGAGCACCGATTTTGTAAGAAGCATTGTTCTAATCAGTCACGATACAAGAGTGAATAAATTTGCCAAAAATCTCTGCCATTGTGGGTCAGATTCCACTGCAGAGAGTGGAGACAAGATAGGGAAATGGACAGTATGACAGATTTAATAAGTAATTCTTTGGGTATGCTAAAAAGTGACGCACACTATGGGAAAAAGATCAAGGCAAAGTGAATCCAGAGTAGGGGCAGAGGTTGCAACTTAGAGTGTTTTGGGGTGAAATGGTAGTGCCACAGAAATGATGCACGGTACACCCACAGGGGTATGTCAAGGGGTTGAGAAAATGAAGTTGCAAATATCTCTATTTTCAGCATGGAAGACTTGTCTAATATTAAAAAACACACATCATTCTTTCCTTCTCCCACCTGTTGTGCAATTCATGGCCTTGTCTCTCAGTGCTGGAGCTGAAATAAATTATAAAGGCAATGATATGCCTGGGCTCTCAGATCCTATGAGAGCTTGCCTAATTTAAGCTCCGCGGGTAGCATATTTCCTATTAGTTGTTCCAATAAGAACAGAAAGCATCGAGTGAGATATGCAGTTTAATTGAACAAGCATTTCTTAGTACCTCTTATTTGCCTAAAAGGGCTTTACTCAATTTAAGTGATACAAAGATACAGAAGTTCTTATGGAACGTTCAACTGTGTTGTAAGACAATCCACGGATAAATGAATATCTGGTGAAAAAAATGAGGCGGATGTTGTGTGTAGAAGGTAAATTCACCGTAATCTGGAGGTGGGCAGGGGCTTTCTGGAAGTGAGACCAAGGTTAGACCTTGGTAAGGGTGAGTGTGGTGGTGATGTAGGAGGAAGTAACTGGGAAGGGGGCGAGGGCACCCCATGAAGACACAGAGGCAGAAAGGTCAGTGCTCCTGGAATGGTTAAGGGAGAGAAGGCTGGCCAGGCATGTTTTATGATGAGGAGTAATTAGTCACTAGACTAATATAACGATCTTCACACCCCAAAGTCTTGGATGGGGGTGAGGGACCCCTCTATTACACGGACCGCTGTAGGCTACCTAGAGACACAGAGCTGCACCAGAGGAGTCCAGTTATAGAGGTGATTCTATTACCTTCACCTTAGAAAGGAAAATGAAGACCAGAGATAATTATCTCAATTACACATTCATTATATCATTATATCCTGCTAGTCTAAAAGTATGACTTCACTTCTTTCACTATGATCATGGACAGACTTTGGGCCTGAGTCGGCAAAAAGTTTAAATACAGGGATTGAGCTGGAGAAAGGGGAACGAGGAAGGAAAAGAGGAAAGCTGTCAGAAAGAAGGCACCCCCAAGGCAGGGTGCCCAGCAGGTGTTTTGGGAACGCTTCCCCAGGCAACCCACGGTTAGCAGACTCAGCAAGGGGAGGGTACCACCGAAGCCTCTATTCCTATAGGCAGCCCCAGGAAGCTGGTCACCCTTGGGCCAGCAGTGAGACCTGTCCACGTGCAGAGGAGGGTGTAGGCTGGGTCCTGAGGTCCTTTGGATCTTCTGGTCAGGCCCAAATTTATCCCTCCCACCCAGCCCCGGCTCTTAGACGGACTCTCAACTAATAACCGCCCCTAGGTGCCCCCCTCGCAGGAGCCAGGCCCCCTCGGAGGAGCCTGCCCCCCCCCCCCCCCCCCCCGCCCCCAGCAGCCGCCGCGAAGACCCGGAGAAGTGGAATCTCACTTTGAAACTCCGTGCGGCGCGGGGGCCAGCGCTGGGCATGCTCAGTCGGCGCGGCGCGTCTGGCTGCTGCTGGCGCTGCGCCGGCCCCGCGCGGAGGGCTCCAGGGCTGGCGCGGGAGTCCACCCCGCCTTCTCCGCGGCGGCTGCGGGCTTCCAGGAGGCCGAGCCGTAGCCGCCGCCGAGCGCCTCGCCCCTGCCCTGCTCCGCCCCCCTCCCAGCCGCCGCCTCCTCCTCCTCCCTCTCGCCCTCTCCTCGGGAGGCGAAGCTGAGGCTGGCTTCTGTCGGCGCCACGGACCTCTGCAAACCCAACCAGGACCTGAGAATGAAACCCGGAGACCAGAGGACCCTTGGCGGTGGCTCTTTCTAATAACACGTTGCCTGGAGTGGGGTCGCGGCGGAGTTCCCCCTCCACCGCTCAATGCAAACACTATGCGGACAGCAGTCGGCTTCCCTGCGCTGTGCCTGCTTCTTAATCTTCACGCTGCAGGTAAGGGGTTGCAGGGCGTAGAGCTGGAGCTGTGGAGGAGATGGGAAAAGGCACATGCTTGAGGACTCGAGGAAGAGCTTGCCTCTCCAAGAAAGCTGTAGAAAGGCAAAGCAGGACAGCATGGACAGGCGAGGGGTGAGGGAGTTGTGCACCTGTTGGAAGACTGAGGCTGAAAACTTAAGCTAAAAATCAGCTCTTGATTTTTCCTTACCTGGTACGAATAATAGTGAACATTTTGAATCTGAGCACAGGTTTGCTTCCCCTCCATCTAGACTCCCTAATCCTGTTTCTAGGCTATGCACTTGACTGCCAATTTTTCAGGAGACAGACAAGACATCCTGCTGAATGTAACCTTTCCTACTGCAGCGGCTACATCCGTAAGGTCCCTGGGTTTAGCGAGAGCTCACACGGATGCATTGGCTGGCACCCGAAGGACCACATCTCGAAATACACGGTTCACGTTCATGATGCCGCTCCAGGCTCCTTTGGCCCCAGCTCTTGTCACTCGAATTTTCTAAGCCAATAAGAAGAAGGAAAGGTTTAAAATAGGACCCCTCTTCTCTTTCAGCATCATGGTCAGCGTCCGAGGGCACCAAACAAAAACCCAATCACAGTTTCAAGGCTGACAACCCTGGGGTAGGCACCGTCCCTGGGACAGATTTGGGGAGGACCAGCCAAGAGTGACAGTGAGACTGCGCCCAAATAGAAACATATTTGACATCAGAACCAGTATTAGATTTCGTATGGGAGCAAACCTTAGGGAGTACCTGGGGATTGTATATGCAGTGTCACTACAGATTCTGCTTTTTGGATACATGCAGCCTCTGTGTAACGCAGGGACTTGCTGGACTGAACCCTTTATCATTTTTACACACACACATACCAAAATAGAATATGGCAGAGAGATTTTGGGCACCCTGCTGCGACAGTAGTTGTCCCATGTAGCAACCCAAGACTAGGTATTTTCCCTGAGTTCCCTTGTCACCCAGTCACACATATTCTTTCATTCCTTCGACTAACATTTATTGAGCATGTATTATGTTCCCCGGGGTAATGAATAAAAATCATGGCTGCAGAATCCCAGTTCTTGGGGTGTCTTTTAAAAAGAGGGGTGAGTACCTTTCCTATGTGTGCGATAATGCAAGTAAAATATGGTACTTCCTCATTTCTAGCTCGTGCTATTTTAATGTATTGTGAGCCTCTTCAACAAGTAATGCATGAGAATATTAAGGCTATAATTAAGTACACGTGTTAATTGTTATAATTAGGATGTTTTATTGTGAAATTTTCAATAGTGCTTTGGCACCTTTTGAAAACTAGCAAATAGCTTTGACTTGGTCATTAAATTATTTGCAAACAGCTGTAATACATCCTTTTATTACCACATACAGTTCTTTAATGTTGAAATTTGAGAAGAAAAGATGCACATTGGATTGAGTTTTATTTACATTATTATGTTTAATGATAGCATTGATACAAACATCCGTGGCCAAAAAAAAATTTTTTTAAGAAAATGCTTCAATTCTTACCAAGTTTAGGAATGATTTAGCTGATCTATCAAAAATATCAGTGTAGCCATTCTTTAAAACGAAATTCTAAAGATTACATTTAATGTCTCTTGAGTAATTATAGCTTCAAACTTATAAATAAACTTAAAACTAGACAGGTGGAAAACATTTCTAAATTTATTGTAGGTGAACATTTGGGATGAGGAAAGTAGAGGACTTTTGTTGATCAAAGGAGAAACCTAGAAGTCTACAGCCCTAGATCCTACCTGGAGCTCTACCAAAGGGTGTATTACCAGAGACCAGTCAGTCCATCTCTACTTTGACTTCTTAATTTGGGAAAAAAAAATTATTCAACCAATTTGGGATTGACAAGGCAATGCATTGATGGGCTGTCATTTTCAGATTTCATTTGCAAGATGCTATATAGAATTTAATTGTATTCATATTTAATATAGTGCTTGATAGGTGTTTCTTCACAACAGATTGCAAGTTTAATATTGTAGCTGTCTTGCCAGTTTCATTTTGAATGCATTTTAATTTTAAACAGCAATTTGTGGGTCACAAGCTGTCATCAGATTAAAATTCATCACAGTTGTCTAATAACATTGTTAGGACTTTTCATTAGAACTGAAACACATATTTTTTGATCTAAGCTCCTGTCAATGTGAGTAATAAGAAAGCAAGTGGGTGAGAAGACAAAGAGCAAGAAGTCGTTGATTACTTGTTGAGTGTCTGAGTTTGTTTTTTTTACAGAAGGCTTTCCTCTCAGGATAGAAGCGAGGCTTATAAGGGAGGGAAATGAATTCCCTTTTTCTCACCCTCTTTACTGAAAAGCTAATTGGTCCATTTTGGTTATGCCCAGGGAGCCAAGAACTACTTTACGCTGGTGGAACTGATGACATATTAGAGCCCTTTAGGGATGGGAGAAATTGGCTGACAGGATGTGAGTGCTCTTCTCTATTATACAAGGAACTGTTGCCTTCCAGATAATCATTCCCCTACTGATAAGATAGCAAACTGTTTTCAACTTGAGTGCCATCTCCAATCATTTGGTCATGATTACCTAAGACACTATGCAAAATAATACGCAGGCAGGGGCGCCTGGGTGGCACAGTTGGTTTAATGTCTGACTTTGGCTCAGGTCATGATCTCACACTCATGAGTTCAAGAAATCAGGTCATGATGTCACACTCGTGAGTTCGAGAAGTCAGGTCATGATCTCACACTCATGAGTTCAAGGAGTCAGGTTGTGATCTCACACTCATGAGTTTGAGCCCACATCAGGCTCTGTGCTGACAGCTCAGAGCCTGGAACCTGCTTCAGATTCTGTGTCTCTCTCTTTCTCTCTGCCCCTTCCCCACTCACACTGTCTCTCTCTCTCTCTCTCTCAAAATAAATAAACATAATAAAGAAATTTTTTAAATAAGCAAGCAAGCAAATAATAAACAAACAAGCAAATAAATAAATAACCAAACCTGAGGCTTTACTGGCTCAATTGGAAAAAGTACTGTGGTCTGTTTGTAGTGTCTATGGGAATGAAAAGAGAAAGAGAGGTACAATACTCTGTAATTAACATCTTTAGGTAAAATAATTCTAGTCAATTTAGGTAATAATAAATTTATCTTGGTGTAAAAGAATTCTAATAAATTACTGAGCATAGAGCTTGCTAGGCAACCTGGATTCAACTCTTTCTATGGCAGCTCATTTTCATAGATCTCCCTAATGAGGAAAGTTGTAGTTATTGTCTATCCAACTGCTTACTATTTGGGTAAAAAAACTAAGATCCAGTAAATGGTAGGCAGTATTTACTTTAAACAGTAAATTCAACTATTTAACAGTTATCCCAGATAACAGCATAGTCAGGATAAACACGCATGTGTTCAGACCTATGACTGCATACTGGATGAAATCATATACTCATTCTAATAAGAAAGGCTACCATTGAGTTATTGGTGTTAAATCCTTTTTACCTAGCTGTATTCATTCTTTATTCCTTCTATGAACCAATGTAATACATAAACTCTAGCTGAAAAGACTACTTTAGGAATATCCAAGAAGGTGTGCTCCATGAATATGGATGATACCCCAAGATTTAGAGACCTTAAAAATACTACTTCAGGAACATCCAAGAAGGTCTGTCCCAATAATATGGATGATACCCCAAGATTTACAAAAAGCTTAATTTTCTTCAGTGTCTGTTCTCTTTCTTTACCCAAAGAATTATATTCTGTTTCAGGAGATGATATTTATTGGGTAATATTTTACTTATGAAGGAGTGGAAGGTCTTCGGATATCTTAAAAATTCTCATGTGACAGTTTTATTGTTCCTCGTGAATGTTTTGCTAATAATAATAACAACAACAACAACAACAAAATAGAACGTGATTTCAATGCATTACTTCCCTAAGCTCTGGAAAAGGCTCTTTCAAGTTTTCACATTGTTCTTACTATTGAGCATTCTGGACCTCACCAAAGACTGCCTTCGAAGTACCTTCTGAAGATACAACTTCACCCTCAGAGAAATGTATAGTCAATTTCTCTAGTCTTTAAGAAAGAAGGATTCCTATGGTGAGACCAGGAGGATCAGAGAAATCATTTGCAGAAGCACCACCTTCAAAAGAAAGGGTAGACTGATAGGAAAATAATACGTTATTCTTTACGATTTTTTTCTCAGTGAACTCCAGAATCCGTTTTTCCTGTTCAAAATCACTCAACACAACCCTTACAATGGCCCAGGTTCTACCGTATTCTTTTCTCCCACTATCTCCTTGATATTATTTCTCACTACTGTCCTCTTTTTTGTCTGTCTTTAGTCACATTGGTCTCCTTGCTGTTCCAAGAAGATGCCAGGCATTTGCCCACCTCATTTGTTTTGCCTTTTTCTTTGCCCGAAACACTCTTACCCCAAGTGTCTCTAGCTTAATCCCTTCCTTTTAGGCTTCTACTCAACTGTTACATTTTCAGGGAGGCCCTCACTAAATATCCTATTTAATATTTCATCTCATCCCTGCCCCCAAACCTTCAATACCCCTTCCTGCTTTACACTTTTCCCCAGAGGCTTTTCAACAATTTCCATGTCGTATATCTACTTATTTACTTTGTTTACTGTGATTCTCCCTTTCCCCATTGAAATGTAAGCTCCTTAAAAGCACAGATATTTGTCTGATTTGTTTGCCACTGTTTTTATTGCAGTTCCTAGCACCTGGGAGCAGTGCCTGGCATAAAAGCTACTGAAGATTAAAACATTATATTGAATAAGTAGAAACAACACAGTGATATTTCTGGTCTCTCCCTTTTGCATTTAATTGCTTCTTGGCACCTATGCAAGACACACTTAGTCAACTTAGCCACTTCTCGAATGGACTTCAACAGAGCTCATTTATCCAAAAGTCAAGTTTCTCCCTAGGAGCTCACATATCCAGGGAACATACTCTCTCAAACAGACTTTTCCAGCATTGTGAACTTAAGAACAATGTGGATGGGCTTGCAAGAGACCAGAACTACAGATCAACTCCTTCAAACTGATTGCCAGATGCTATACAGCTCAAATGCCCTGCTTATTCTCTATTATTTTCACTTCATAGTGAAATGCCTAGGACATACATGTAGGAATGGCTATGGTGATATAAAACAATTCATACAGCTAATTTATAAGCAATATTTATGGGGCACCTGGGTGGCTCAGTTGGTTAAGTGTCCAACTTCGGCTCAGGTCATGATCTCGTGGTTCACGGGTTCGAGTCCTGCATCGGGCTCAGTGCTGACAGCTAGCTCAGAGCCTGGAGCCTGTTTCGAATTCTGTGTCTCCCTCTCTCTCTGACCCTCCCCTGCTCATGCTGTCTCTCTCTCTCTCTCTCAGAAATAATTAAAAACATTTCAAAAATTTATAAGCAAGATTTAAAGCACTTGGACAAACCTATCTACTTCTTGGGCACATCAGAGGCATACATATATGTATACTGAACATTGCACACTCCTAACCTTGAAGATTACATGTTTTATTGGAGATCATACAAGTGCCTTATAAACATTCTGTAATGCATTATCCACATTCAGCCTTCTCTTTTTTGTTTCCCATCTGTTTCTCTACCAACTCCAATCCTCATCCTATTGTCCCATTTATGATGTGTTGAACATAATTAAGGTATCTTCTTACCAATGAATATTTACAGCATTTATCTAATTTGATCTCTTGCTGAATTTGAAAATTATCCTTACTGATTTCCATTGAATAGCCACTACTTTCTAGCTTCCCTCTTATCTCTCCAGCCATTCCTCAGTTTCTACTTTTAGCTCTTGCTCTGAGTAGGCTTTAATGGTTAGCACTTTCTAGAATTTATATGCCTACTTTTATTTCCTTCTCTGTACAATCTCCCTGGATGATTATATTCAGACCTACATATCAAAGATTCCTAAATCCATATTTTAATTTCATATATTTCTTCTGAACCTCAGTCATATAGTTATAATTACCTCGGAGTCACTGGATATCCCACAAGCATCTCATATTTAATTAGCACTCAGCACTTCCTATCACAAATACCCTTATTTCTGTATTTTCTATCATTGTGAATAACACCAAGTTCCCCCACAATCACCCAAACCTGAATTAATAACTCATCCTGTGTCCCTCTCTTCTTTGCTGCTTTCATCTAAAACATCACCAATTCTTCTCCACTCTCCATGTTCACATCACTGCCTTGGGGTATGTCCTTGTTTCTCATATAGTATCTTATGATATAATCTTCTTATCAAATCCATCCCTCATAATACTGTCAGAGGTATAACTCGAAAAAGAAGCATACCTGATCATGCTCTCCCCGATACAATTCTTTAATATAGCTATTTTCTTTTCTCTTAAAATAAAACCCAAATTCATTAGCAGAGCAAAGACTTCCACCCTCAGGTCTTAGCTAATTCCATTCTTATTTCCTGTCATGGTGTCCTCCTTTGCACACTATTATCACACTAAGACCAAATTTCTTTTGGTTTTCCATGCTGCTCTTACTTTTCACAAAATGGTCCATTTATCTTAAATACCCATCTCTGCTTCTTTTTCTAGACAACTCTTCTTCCCCTTTCAAATCTTAGTCGGGCATTGTCTACATTGAGAATCCTTCCTTTGATATCCCACATCATTCAAGTAACTTTCCTGGGTTTTCCTTTTGGGCACTGCATATTCTTCTGTTATTGTACTTAACCTGCATATTGAAGCTTTTTGAGGATAATAATGGAATCGTAGCTTTTATCTCATTTCCTAGAACTTTACTTGTTGCCTAGTATGCCATCAATGAATGTCCAATGAATGAATAAATGTATTCAGGATGTATGAGGCAAAATATATTACAATAAATTAAATTACATTGATAAAGAGATTACATCTCATCTTCATAACTCTGAAGAGTAGGATGGATTTTACTACTGCTCCCTCAATCCAATTTACATTTATTAGGTATAAAGAAATGAAATGGGACAGAAAAGCTTTCATCTAAACATAGTTTGTAGGATAAATTTGTGTACCATGGGCCTGATGATAGTTGTAGTGGAGTTGTGTGTTGAACTCTTCCGATTTAGACATTCCTACATGAGTTTCTAATGCTACTTCAGGATGGGAATGAGATGAGTGTCTTTATTTTAAATAGATCAAGGAATTAGATGAGACACATAGCATGATAGTTATGCACTAAGGAATCAATCCAGAACTCCTAACTTTGATTACTGATTGGCTGTCATCTATGTAATAGCAAACATAAGCTACCTAACACATTCAAAATCAAGCAGGAATGTGAGTTAGTGGGTTCAATATATCAAGATGCCAAATAATCCTATCTTCCCTTGCTCTCTCAAAGAAACAACAAACCATCACAGAAAATTTAGGAGTTTGTGGATGGCTGTGTACATTTTCTTTCTCTCTCTCTTTTTTTTTAATATCTTTTTATTTATTTCTAGGAGAGAGAGAGAGAGACAGCGTGAGCAGGGGAGGGTCAGAGAGAGAGGGAGATACAGACTCTGAAATAGGCTCCAGGCTCCGAGCTGGCAGTCAGCACAGAGCCCGACGCGGGGCTCGAACCCACGAACCGCGAGATCATGACCTAAGCGAAAGTCGGACGCTTAACCGACTAAGCCACCCAGGCGTCCCTTCTTTCTCTCTTTTTATGTGTAGCCAACATGTTTATAGAACCATAAAGTTTTTGGATACCATACATTTCTTTCATATGGAAAAATGCTACACAAAGAGAGAGATGCTTACATCTGAAGAATTGAGACTTGTTTATAAATTGTAAAAAGTCACTTTTTATGAGATGATGGGATCACACATCAAAACCCATTTATTGCCATTAGTACTAATGATAACATGGACGTCATATTTTATAACTTTATTGCTAAATCTTTTAAAAACTGTTTACAAAGTCAAATTTAAAAGGTAGAGAAGGCCATTTTTTTCCCTTTAAAAGGGGATTTTGAAAGATCCTGTTTGGCCCATGAATGCATTCTTTGTTTTCAAAGCATTTACAAATGCTGACACATTTAGAGTAACATTAATATTTCCCAGCATAAAGGATTTTAATAGCTTTGAAAAAATACTTAACGGTAAATTATTATTTTGAGATCAAATTTCCTAATGCTTTTTCCCTAGATAACATCTCTGTAAAGCGTCTGTTATTGCAATGATATTTGCCACAGTGACAATTAGCAAATTTATATTATGAACATTATTAGCACTTCCCATTTAAATTATTTTTTACTTGTAATGGCTATAAAGACTGTCCTCATAATCAAATCTCATTTGATTTCAATTTACTACAATGTTGATGTCCATTAAAATTGCAGCCACATGGACCAAAAACAAAGCAAAACTAATTGTTTACATGATGCAGCAATCTAGATCAATATGTTTAATTATACTGAAGTAAATGCCAAGTTAAATGAGGACATGAATTATTCTTTTCCTAGTTCAGACCTGCAGCAATGTCCGAATCTTGATTTAAATGTGCAAAATGGATTAAGGCAGTCCTTAACTACTGGTGCTTGGGAAAGAGCACAAAATGAACACAGAGTAAGAGTGTCTCACCAGCTTCCAGCAACTCTACTGCTCTTTCACTATAGTAACGCCCCCACTCCTGATGGACACTGGAAGGGAAATCAAGCACTATGCATAACTGTACGGAGCCAACTCTGATCACTGGGTTACTGGGAAAGATGCTCCATACAGAGCGCTGAACATAATAATATGGTGGGTTAGCTTGAAAGGTCATCGGTCCACTAACATGAAAGTGTGGTTTTAATTTATATGCAACTTACTTTCTTTGCGTTATTGATTCAAGATATTATTTTTACTCTCTCTGAAAGAAAATAAAATAGCTTAAAGAGAGAGGTAAAGAGAAAATTAAAATAAAGGGGGAAATGCCATATGTTTAGATAACCTTTAGCAGAATACCATAGTAGTTAAGAGCAAGGACATTGTGATTGGGCTCAAATCCACATACAATCACTTTCTAGATCTGTAACTTTAGGGCGAGTTACTTAATCTTTCTAAGCCTCAATTTCCTCTCTTTAAAATGGAGGTTATATATTATACAACTGAACACTTGCTGTGTATTAAATAGGATATTGTACACTAACTGCACTTAGTACGTGCCATTTAAGTGCCAAGTATTATTTGATTAGGGGTAGGAGATGTCGGGTGACAAATGATTAACTGGTATCTTGGAGCACTTTCTACTCCAGATAAGAATAGCTGTTAATTGCTATTCTAGTAGAACATCTACTAGACGTTCATTTTTCAAATAATTATGAGAGAACAGTGCCTTAGACCAGTAATATTAATTTCAAGTGATGGAGGAAGGGACTAAGAATGGAATGGAAGTGTTGATTTAAGGGTTTACCAAGTGTCTCCAAATCCCTAATTATAGGCAAGGGGGACCAGGCAGGGGTCTCTTCAAGTGGCCACTGGACCTTGTTCTTCACCCTCCTCCTGCCCCAGTATGCACACATTTACGTCTCTGTAATATCATTACTATGGCAATATTTTAATTTTTGTATTTTCTAATGTTCATTTTGCTATGTTTTAATATGATTCTTAATCTACTGTGAGAATTTTTCTTAAAACAGACACTTATTTTTTTCTTTGGCTTGCTATTGGATCTCAGCTTTCAAATCATCCGCAGGACTCTCCTATAAAAATGAAGAGGAATAATTTATAATCTAAATAATAACATTTTAGTTGTTTGCATAACAATAACTGAAGTATAAAAGTTAGATTTTACAAATGTACTGCTTCATTACTCCGTAAGTGCATGTGGAACTCAATTCCTATGATTTCTGCAAAGAGTAGTATTTCTCAGCTTTCCAGCCACATGATCATTTTTCTCTACTTCTGCATTTCCCCAGAGGGCATATCTTGATGAAGTTCTCTTAATGGCTGTGTAGAATTTAAGAGATAGTAGCATTGACTCCTGTCGACCTCTCCTGCAAACATCCTTCAGCTCAGTTCTTCAGGAACTTGGGAGGGGGGGAGGGGGCATCTGACTGCATCTGTCTGAACCAACATAAATCTCACTTTCTCTAGCAGAGTCTGAGGTCAGTAATCTTAACCCCATTCCTTCCTTATGACTTATGTCTAGTCACATTGTCCCAGAGGGCACTCTCCTAACTGTATTATGCTCTGCTGTAACATATATTTATCAGATGAAAAATAATTCCATTAAAGCTGGGCAGAAATCAAGAAACATGAAACTCGTTCATTGTAATTTTGCCACCAGCACATAGCGCATGGTGGATTTTTCTGAAATGACTGTCCGTCCTGCAACTCCCAAATAGAGTTTGCTATTGTGCAGCTCAACTTTGGGTAGATAAGATAAATAAGAAGAAGTAAGGAGTTACAGCAGGTTGGAAGTAGGAGTAAGAACTACATTTTCTAATGGAATATTTGAAGAAATGTGAAGGAGTGTTTATATCAAAGAACATACAGGAAAAGTTTACAAGATGCCTTAATTAAGATCATTCCTTCTTCCTGTAGGATTCAGGTCCTCCCCTACATAGAGAAGAATAGACCCAGCTCTATGAAAATAGGCTAATTACATTGGTATTTAAATATATATTTATATTATACATATATATAAATATATAAATATACATATATATGTTATAGATATACTAGACACATCACTGGCCAAACATGTGAAACATTTAAGTAGTCTTTTAGAAAATGACACAGCACCTCCTCATGGGATTATGTTTTCACATCATAGAAACCTGTGCTTAACTGGGTGGTATATGAACCTTTTTGTGGTCAGATTGATTGTTGGTTGTCAGGCTACAAAACAAAATGAATATGGTACATATGATATATGTATATGTACATATATTACATGTTACATATATATACATATGTAATATATTATAACATACACATATATAACATTGTTAGAATGTAACCAAGACACACAAGCTAAATTTTATAGATAGATAGAGCCATAATGTACTCTTTCAAAACACTGGTGTAACTTTCTATGAAAACATTGGTAGGCGTGATCATATGTTATAGCTGGGAGGTTATCTTAAGAGAGCTCAGTTGTCACATCTGGGGAAGACCGCAGTGTTCATCAGGAAGAGTCATGGTTGGTACGCTGGGTCCTTGTACCTGGAGATTAGTACTGTGGTGACATCTTGGGTTAACCATTATCAATACAATTACAGAACAGCTGGAAGAATAGTTTTAATATTAGCCTCCTTACATCCAAAGATATATCTGAAAGTGTTGGCAGCGCTTTAAAAACAATGATTCTCCTTTCACGAAATGATCAGAGAACCAATTTTCTCTTTTTGGACTGTTCACTTTTTTGGGTCTCTTGAGAGAACGCTGCTTTTCCTTTTGTTCCTTTCACAAGTTACTGACACTGATTGACACACTTGCTACATGAGGATGTGTTCTGAGAGGTTGTGTGCAAGGTCATTCTGCCTGGTGCATCTAAGAGTTACCAACCCTGAATCTGAAATGATGAATCATAACATATTCTAACGTCATTTTATCCATTTCTCTTTGTTGAAGGTCTCTTCAGAGATTACCAAGGTCATATCCAAAGTGAAATTTAAATCATGGAATTTTATCACCATCAAAACTGGCTATTTGCATGTAAATTCTGTTTCTGTGATCAAAGTACTTATGTTTTAAATGCAGATGAGTATCTTGGAGAACCGGTTTGCTAAACATTCTATGAGACACTATCCCATAGGGGCCACTATGGGAGAGTTCTCAGTGAAGATGAGGAATCCTACTACACATCTCAGATCAACTTCATATCAAGAACTGTTTTGATCTTTCTCCATTTTCCTAAAATGTAACTGTCTTTCCTCCTTTGTCCTCTCTCTTATGAGATGGCTTCACTTCTACATAGAGAAAATAGAAACCATCAGAAGATAACTTGCTCATTTTCTACCACCAGATCCCTTAACATCCCAGATTTTCCCTCCCATTGTATCAGAAGAAATACCTCCCTCCAACCCAACATTTATCCCTCTTCTTGTACTGTGTGGATCCCAACTCCTCCAACCTTCTGGGAGAGCACAGTCTACTGATGATGCCACCTGCTTTCCCTACATTTTCAACTACTCCTTTCTCTACTGGCTCCTTCCTTTAAGGAATAAATGTGCTCAGATCGCTCCTATTTTGAAAAAAACCCAAACCCCTCAACTCTACCCTGCCACCCTAATAACACACTGTCATTCTTTTATCACATCCAAATTTGTTTAAAGAGTTGTCCACGTAGGTTGTTTCTGCTTTATCTCCCACTTTTCAGTCCAATTAAATCTAGCTTTCTCCCACATATACCCTGAAATTACTTTCTATAAGTTTATCAATCATTTTTAACTATATAGATTTACATTTGATATAATTTTGAGTAAAAAAGTAGCTTATAAAACATAATGTAATCTATTGACTTTTTTGTTCTATGAATGTTAACACATTTATAAATTCATGTAATCACTACCACAATATACAAAAGTTCAATCACCCCCCAAAACCTCCTTCATGATATCTCCCTCATCTCCCATCCCTAAGTTCTGATAACCATCAATTTGCCTTCCATCACAATAGTTTCTATCTTTTCAAAAATGTCATATAAAGAAATCATACAGTATGTGATGTTTTGTGACTGTCTTCTTTCACTCAGGCTGATGCCATTCAGATTCATCCAAGTTGTATGAGTCAATAGTTCATTCATTTTTATTGATGAATAATATTCCAGTGTATAAATGTATCAAACTTTATCCATTCACCCATTGAAGGACATTTGAGTTGTTTCTATTTGGGGCCAGTTATGACTGGAGCAGCCATAAAAATTTGCTCACAGATTTTTGTGTGAATGTAAGTTTTTACTCTTCTAGGCTAAGTATGTAGAAGTGGGATTGCTGGGTCATGTGGTAAATATATGTTTAACTTTATAAAGAAAGTACCAAACTATTGCCTTTGCCATTTTGGGTTCCTGCCAACAAGGTATGAGACTTCTAGTTGCTACCGAGCCTCTCCAGCACTGAATATTGTTGGTATTTTTCATTTTAGCAATTCTAAGAGGTGTGTGGTGGTACCATATCACAGTTTTAATATATATATATATATATATTTTTTTTTTTTTACAAATAGTTTATTGTCAAATTAGTTTCCACATAACACTCAGTGCTCATCCCCAAAGTGCCCTCCTCCATGCCCCCCCTCCCCCCCACATCCATCAGTCCTCAGTTTTTGTCAGCATTCA